>NW_012119099.1:245722-249514 GCF_000951035.1 Colobus angolensis palliatus
CCTTTGTTTCTTTTTTCTTTCTGCTTCTAGGATCTTTTCATTATCTTTGACTTTTGGGAATTTGTTTATTAAAATTTCTTACTTGGGCAAAATCTGCTTGGTGTTCTATAACCTATTGTACTTCAGTATTAATATCTTTCTCTAGATTTGGGAAGTTCTCTGTTATTAGCCCTTTGAATAAACTTTCTACCGCAGTTTCTCTATCTCGTCTCTAAAGCCAATAACTTACTAGAGTTGTGCTTTTTTTAGACTGTTTCCTAGATCTTGTATGTGTGCTTTATTCTTTTTAAATTTTGTCTCCTCTGTATATTTTCAAATAGGCTCTCTTCAACCTCTTTTTCTTCTGTTTGATCTGTTCTGCTGTTGAGACTGATGCGTTCTTCACTATGTCATAAATTTTTAGCTCCATAATTTCTGCTTTATTTTAAAAAAGTTATTTTAGTCTTGGCCAGGTGTGGTGACTCACTCCTGTAATCCCAGCACTTTGGGAGGCCGAAGCGGGCAGATCATGAGGTCAGGAGTTCAAGACCAGCCTGACTAACATGGTGAAACCCCGTCTCTACTAAAAATACAAAAATTAACCAGGCGTGGTGGCGCCTGCCTGTAATCCCAGCTTCTCAGGAAGCTGAGGCAGGAGAATCGCTTGAACCTGAAAGGCGGAGGTTGTAGTGATCTGAGATTGCACCACTGCACTCCAGTCTGGGCTATAGTGTGAGACTTTGTCTCAAAAAAAAAAAAAAAAAAAAAAAAGAAATGTCTAGTAAGATCTTTTGCCCACTTTTTAATCAGATTATTAGATTTCCCCCCCCCATTGAATTGTTTAAGCTCCTTATATATTCTGGTTTTTAATTTCCTATCAGATGCGTAGTTTGCAAGTATTTTCTCCCATTCTGTGGGCTGTCTCTTCACTCTGTTGTTTCCTTTGCTGTGCAGAAGCTTTTTAACTTGATGTGATCTCATTTGTTCATTTTTGTTTTGTATTCTGTGCTTTTTGGGCTATTACTCAAGAAATCGTTGCCCAGATCAGTTTCCTGGAGAGTTTCCCCAGTGTTGTTGGTTTTTTAGTAGTTTTCATAGTTTGAGGTCTTAGATGTAAGTCTTTAATCCTTTTGATTTGATTTTTGTATTGGAGAGAGGGGAGGTCTAGTTTCATTCTTCTGCTCATGGATATCCAGTTTTCCCAGCACCATTTACTGAAGAGACTGTCTTTTCCTCAATGTGTGTTCTTGGCACCTTTGTTGACAATGAGTTCATGTAGATGTATGGATTTATTCTTGGGTTCTCTATTCTATTTCATTATTCTGTGTGTCTGTTTTTATGCCAGTACCATGCTGTTTGGGTTACTATGGCTCTGTAGTATAATTTGAAGTCAGATAATGTGATTCTTCCAGTTTTGTTCTTTTTGCTCAGGATGGCTTTGGCTATTCTGGGTCTTTTGTGGTTCTATATAACTTTTAGGATTAAAAAAATTATAAAGAATGTCATTGGTATTTTGATAGGGATTGCGTTGAATGTGTAGATTGCTTTGGATAGTGTGGACATTTTAACATATTGACTTATCCAGTCTGTAAACATAGAGTGTCTTTATTTTTGTGTGTGTGTTTTCTTCCATTTCTGGTGTCAATGTTTTAGAGTTTTCATTGTAGAGATTTTTCACTTCTTTGATTAAGTTTATTCCTAGTTATTTTATTCTATTCATAGCTACTATAAATGGGATTACTTTCTTGATTTCTTTTTCAGATTGTTCACTGTTGGCGTATAAAAATGCTGCTGATTTTTGCATGTTGATTTTGTATCCTGCAACGTTACTGAATTTATCAGCTCTAATAGTTTTTTTTTTTTGTGGAGGCTAGTTTTTTCCAGATATAAAGGCATATCATCTGCACACCAGGATCATTTGACTTCTGTCTTTCCAATTTGGATGCCCTTTATTTCCTTCTCTTGTCTGATTGCTTTAGCTAAGACTTCCAGTGGTGACAGTGGGCATCCTTATCCTGTTCCAGATCTTGAGGAAAAGCTTTCAGTTTTTCTCCATTCATGTGGGTCTGTTGTATATGGCTTTTATTATGCTGAGATATGTTCCTTCTATACCCATTTTATTGACAGTTTTTATCATGAAGGGATGTTGAATTTTATCAAATTTTTTTCAGCATCAGTTGAAATGACCATATGGTTTTTATCTTTCATTTGGTTGATATCACATTGCATATGTCAAACCCCTTTGCATCCCTAGGATAAATCCCACTTGGTCATGATGTCATTTGGTCATGGTCATTAAAAGATTTAATAATCTTTTAAATGTTTTGTTGAATTTGGTTTGCTAGTATTTTGTTGAGGATTTTTCATCAATGTTCACCAGGGATATTGGCCTGTAGTTTTCTTTTTTTGATGTATCTTTGGTTTTGTTATCGGGATAATACTGGCTTCAGAATTGGTTTGGAAACATTCCCTTCTCTTCTGTTTCTTAGAATAGTTTGAATAGGATTGGTATTTTTCTTTAAATGTTTGGTAAATTTCAGCAGTGAAGCCACTGGGTCCTGGGCATTTCTTTGCTGGGAGACTTTTTATTATGACTTTTATCTCGTTACTTGTTACTGGTCTGTTCAGGTTTTGGATTTCTTCATGGTTCAATCTTGGTAGGTTGTATGTGTGTAGGAATTTCATAGTCTGATTTTCATAGTCGGGCCAAAGTTCTGTCAATTTTGTTTATCTTTTCGGAAACCAACTTTTTGTTCGTTGATCTTTTGTATTTTTTTCATTAAAATTTCATTTATTTCTGCTCCGATCTTTATTGTTTCTTCTAATTTTGGGTTTCATTTGCTCTTGCTTTTCTGGTTATTTAAGATGCATTGTTAGTTTGTTTATTTGAAGTTTTTCTGTGTTTTTGATGTAGGCGCTTATTGCTGTAAGATTTCCTCTTAGTACTGCTTTTGCTGTATCTCATAGGTTTTGGTATGTTGTGTTTCCATTTTCATTTGTTTTAAGACATTTTAAATTTTCCTTCTTAATTCCTTCATTGACCCACTTCATTCAGAAGTGTATTATTTAATTTCCATGTATTTGTATAATTTCCAAAGTTCCTCTTTGTGATTTCTAGTTTTATTCCATGGTGGTCGGAGAAGATACCTGCTATGATTTCAGTTTTTTTTTTTTCTTTTTTAAGTTTTAGGAGTTACAGGGCCAGACGTTGTGGCTCACTCCTATAACCCCAGCACTTTGGGAGACTGAGGCGGGCACGTCACCTGAGGTCAGGAGTTTGAGAACAGCTTGGCCAACATGGAGAAACCCTGTCTTTACTAAAAATACAAAATTAGCTGGGTGTGGTGGCACGCACCTGCAGTCCCAGCTACTCGGGAGACTGAGGCAGGAAAATTGCTTGAACCCGGGAGGCGGAGGCTGCAAGTGAAGCGAGATCGCACCACCGCACTCCAGCTCAGGAGACGGAGTGAGATTATGTCTCAAGAAAAGAAAAAGAAAAAGTTTTAGGAATTATTTTGTGGCCTAACATGTGGTCTCTCCTTGTAAAGAATCATGTGCTGAGGAAAAGAGTGTGTATTCTGCAGCCATTAGATGAAATGTTCTGTAAAGATCTATTAGTTCCATTTGTTTTGTTTTACAGTGCAGATTAAGTCTGATGTTTCTTCGTTGATTTTCTGTCTTAACTTGTTGTTGTTGTCTGTTGTTTCTATTTACAGCTTATTATACCATGTCTTGAAAAGTTGTAGTTATTTCTCTTGATAGATTCATCTTTTAGTCTTCCTGTTTAAGATACGAGTAGTTGACACATCACAA
>NW_012119099.1:249564-253949 GCF_000951035.1 Colobus angolensis palliatus
GTTTTTTGTATTTTTTTAGTAGAGACGGGATTTCACTGTGTTCGCCAGGATGGTCTCGATCTCCTGACCTCGTGATCCGCCCGTCTCGGCCTCCCAAAGTGCTGGGATTACAGGCTTGAGTCACTGCACCCGGCCTCCTTCAGTACTTTAAATATGACATTCTTCTCTTTCCCTGACCTGTAAGGTTTCCACTGAGAAGTCTGCTCCTTTGTTTCTTTTTTCTTGCTGCTTCTAGGATCTTTTCATTATCTTTGACTTTCGGGAATTTGTTTATTAAAATTTCTTACTTGGGCAAAATCTGCTTGGTGTTCTATAACCTATTGTACTTCAGTATTAATATCTTTCTCTAGATTTGGGAAGTTCTGTTATTAGCCCTCTGAATAAACTTTCTACCCCAGTCCCTCTCTCTATCTCGTCTCTAAAGCCAATAACTTACTAGAGTTGTGCTTTTTTTAGACTGTTTTCTAGATCTTCTATGTGTGCTTTATTCTTTTTAAATTTTGTCTCCTCCATATATTTTCAAACAGGCTCTCTTCAACGTCTTTTTTTTCTGTTTGATCTGTTCTGCTGTTGAGACTGATGCTTTCTTCAGTATGTCATAAATTTTTAGCTGCATAATTTCTGCTTTATTTTAAAAAAATTATTTTAGTCTCCGCCAGGTGCAGTGGCTCACTCCTGTAATCCCAGCACTTTGGGAGGCCGAAGCGGGCAGATCACGAGGTCAGGAGTTCAAGACCAGCCTGACTAACATGGTGAAAGCCCGTCTCTACTAAAAATACAAAAATTAGCCAGGCGTGGTGGTGCCTGCCTGTAATCCCAGCTTCTCAGGAAGCTGAGGCAGGAGAATCGCTTGAACCTGAAAGGCAGAGGTTGCAGTGATCTGAGATTGCACCACTGCACTCCAGTCTGGGCTATAGTGCGAGACTTTGTCTCAAAAAAAAAAAAAATTTCAATCTCTTCTAAATTCTTTCTCTGTGTTATCTTGAATTTCATTGAGCTTCCTCAAAACAGCTATTTGGAATTTTCTGTCTGAACGATCACATCTCTATCACTCTGGGATTGGTCACTGGTATCTTGTTTACTTCATTTGATGAAGTCATGTTTTCCTGGATGGTCTTGATGCTTGTGGATGTTCATAGATGTCTGGGCATGGAAGAATCCGGTATTTATTCAATCTTCGCAGTCTGGGCTTGTTTGTACTTGTCTTTCTTGAAAAGACTTTCCAAGTATTTAAAGGGAATTGAGTGTTAGGATCTAAGCCTTTGGTCACTGCAGTTGTATCTGCCTTAGGGGGCACCACAAGCCCAGTAATGGTGTGATTCTTGCAGACTCCTTGAGGTATCACCTTGGTGGTCCTGGATAAGATCCAGGAGAATTTCCCAGTTTACGAGGCAGAGTCTCTTGTTCCTTTTCCTTACTTTCCCCGAAGCACAAAGAGTCTCTTTTCACGCTGAGCTGCCTGGAGTTGGAGCATGGGTGAAGCACTCCTGTGGCTACCACTGCTGGGACTGTGCTGGGTCAGACCTGAAGCCAGCCCAGCACTGGGTCTCAGTCAAAACTTGTGGTGACTATTGCCTGGCTACTGCTGTTTATTCAAGGCCCAAGGGCCCTTTAGTCAGCAGATGGGGAATCTAGCCCAGCTTATGTCTTTCCCTTCAGGGTGATGGGTTCCCTTCTAGCCCAGAGTGGGTCTAGAAATGCTGCCTGGGAGCTAGGGCTTGGAGTTGGCAACTTTAGGAGTCTGCCTGGTGCTTTATTTTACTGTGGCTGAGCTGGTACCCAAGTTGGACGACAAAGCCCTTTACCCTTCCCTCTCCTTTCCTCAAGCCAAAGGGATCTCTACCAGTGGCCACCACTACCCCAGGCCTGTGGCAGCACCACTGATGTTTATTCAAGGCCCAAGTGCTCTTTAGTCACCAGGTCTGGGTCTCTCCCTTCAGGGCAGCAGCGGGCTCCCTTCAGGTCCAGGGTAGGTCTAGAAATGCTGTCCAGGAACTAAGGCCTAGATCGGGGACCTTAGGAACCTGCTTAGTGCTTATTTTACTGTGGCTGAGCTGGTGGCCAAGTTGCAAGATGAAGTCCCCTTTACTCTTGCCTCTCCTTTCCTCAAGCAGAAGGGATCTCTCTCTGTGGCCACCACAGCTGGGAATGCACTGGGTCACACCTGAAGCCAGTAGTCTGTGGCCCATGACAAGTACTATGTGGGTACCACTGATGTTTAATCAAAGCCCAAGGACTCTTTGGTCAGCAGGTGATGAATATGCTGCCAGGACTGGGTCCTTCCCTTCAAGACAGTGGGTTTCCTTCTGGTCCAGGCTGTGTCTAGAAATGTTATCTGGGAGCTAGGACCTGGAATGGGGGCTTCAGGAATCTGCTTGGTGCTTTATTTTACTGTGGCTGAGCTGGTATCCTAGTTGAAAGACAAAGTCCTCTTTACTCTTCCCTCTCCTCCCAGAGCTGTGAGCTGTGCTGCCTGGGGTTGGGGGAAGAGTGGTACAAGCACTCCCTTGGCTGCTCCAGCTGGTGTCTCTCTGAGTCATGTGCACCCCAAGTCCACTGGCTTTGAGCCCAGCACAGCACCAGGACTTGCCCAGAAATTGCAGCCCTTGTGACCTGGACTCTTTCAGATTTACGTAGGACTCCAAAGTGCTTTAGCCCACAGAGGTGGGGCTTGCCAGAACTCGGATTCTCGCTGGAATGGAAGATGCCTCTCTGGCTAGGGCTGGTCTAGATGCTCCTTCTATGGGTGCTGGCTGAATTCTGTCCTGTGTTGCTTTCTGCTGTGATGGGACAGCACCAAATTCCAGTGCAATCTCACAATCATTGTGCTTTCCCTCCCCCCGGGTGCACAGATGCTGTCTCTGTACCATGTGGTTGCTGCCAAGGGATAAGGGAGAGAGGGGATGTTGGAGAGTCAAGACAGTCTTTCCTTCCCTCTCCGGTGCCTCTTTCCTTGATACGATGTGTTAAAACCAGGCACTGTGATCATTCATCTGATTTTTCATTCTTATGAAGATGCTTTCTTGTGTAAATAGCAGTTCCATTTGGTGTTCCTATAGGGAAGCCATTGCTGGAGGATTCTTTTCAGCCATCTTGTTCTGTCTCCAGGTGTCTCCTCCTTTCCTTAGCCTTTGTCACAATTTCCCAGTGAATGACCCTGCAGTGCTGCCTCCCAGTGTGATATTTGATCATTCATCAAACATTCGTTAAATGCCTCCTGTGTGTGATGCTGTGTAGACACTGGGGGTGCAATGGTGAATTAAACAGACAAAGTCCCTATTCCCATAGAGCTTATAGCCAGAAGGTTTTTAATTGGAAAAAATTTTCATTGCATACAAAGAAACCCCACCCCGAACCCCAGATTACCTGGTAAATACACAGCTGTTTAGTAATGTTAATTAAAGGACTGTAGAAAAGGGACAATGATGTTTATTGCAGCATTTTTGTAACAAAATAATGAATATATTCAGACAGTGGAATACTATGCACCAGTTAAAGTAATGACCTAGCACAATGTGTATCAGTGTGGATACATTTCAAAAACACAGTTAAAATGCAAGAGCATGGTAAGCATAGTATTGTAGAGGACAAAGCATATTACCATGTTGTAAATGCAGTATAATGCAGATACAGTATAATCCACTGCAGAAGCACAATATAGTATAACATTGTGTAAAAGGACAATAGTATGTATTATCATGGACACATGCATATATGGTAAAAGTGAAAAAGCATTCAAGGGATGACCACATAGCAATTTTAGGATAATGCTTATTACTCTCAGAGGTAGGGAAGATTGAGGCTTTAAAAAATTCTTATTAAAGTAAAAAGGTTTTGCAAATGTGACAGCGTTTAATTGTTGTTAAGTCTGTTTGGTGCATGATTATTTTTGGTGCTTTTCTGTACATTTAAAATGTTTAACAATTAAAAAATTAAACAGGTGGAGCAATTGTGCTGTGCCACTTTTCTGCTTCTGGTGTGTGCACGTTTCTGTGTGCCTCCCGCCGGCATTTTCTATCACATTTTTGCTGTGATACAGCGTGAATGTGATAGAGAATCTTTAGAGATTCCTCTAAAGAAATATTGCAACCACAAGTATTTTATCTGTAAGGGAACCTGGGGGTTTGCAGATTAGCCCGGCTTCAGGGGCGTTGTTCACAGCTTGGCAGCAGAGGGCGCTGCTCCATAGCAGATGTGTGGTGGGGGTGGCCACACTGGGCAGCTCTCTCCGTGCAGGGCCAGTGCCTCCCAGGGAAGCACTGCTGCTCTCCCAGCTGCGGGAAAGAGGAATATTTAGGCCGGGCGCGGTGGCTCAAGCCTGTAATCCCAGCACTTTGGGAGGCCGAAACGGGCGGATCACAAGGTCAGGAGATCGAGACCATCCT
>NW_012119099.1:259510-263515 GCF_000951035.1 Colobus angolensis palliatus
GCTGGCTGAATTCTGTCCTGTGTTGCTTTCTGCTGTGATGGGACAGCACCAAATTCCAGTGCAATCTCACAATCATTGTGCTTTCCCTCCCCCCGGGTGCACAGATGCTGTCTCTGTACCATGTGGTTGCTGCCAAGGAATAAGGGAGAGGGGATGTTGGAGAGTCAAGACAGTCTTTCCTTCCCTCTCCGGTGCCTCTTTCCTTGATATGATGTGTTAAAACCAGGCACTGTGATCATTCATCTGATTTTTCATTCTTATGAAGATGCTTTCTTGTGTAAATAGCAGTTCCATTTGGTGTTCCTGGAGGGAAGCCATTGATGGAGGATTCTTTTCGGCCATCTTGTTCTGTCTCCAGGTGTCTCCTCCTTTCCTTAGCCTTTGTCACAATTTCCCAGTGAATGACCCTGCAGTGCTGCCTCCCAGTGTGATATTTGATCATTCATCAAACATTCGTTAAATGCCTCCTGTGTGTGATGCTGTGTAGACACCGGGGGTGCAATGGTGAATTAAACAGACAAAGTCTCTATTCCCATAGAGTTTATAGCCAGAAGGTTTTGCACATGAAATACAATTGGAAAAAATTTTCATTGCATACAAAGAAACCCCACCCCGAACCCCAGATTACCTGGTAAATACACAGCTGTTTAGTAATGTTAATTAAAGGACTGTAGAAAAGGGACAATGATGTTTATTGCAGCATTTTTGTAACAAAATAATGAATATATTCAGACAGTGGAATACTATGCACCAGTTAAAGTAATGACCTAGCACGATGTGTATCAGTGTGGATACATTTCAAAAACACAGTTAAAATCAAGAGCACGGTAAGCAGAGTATTGTAGAGGACAAAGCATATTACCATGTTGTAAATGCAGTATAATGCAGATACAGTATAATCCACTGCAAAAGCACAATATAGTATAACATTGTGTAAAAGGACAATACTATGTATTATCATGGACACATGCATATATGGTAAAAGTGAAAAACCATTCAAGGGATGACCGCATAGCAATTTTAGGATAATGCTTATTACTCTCAGAGGTAGGAGGGAAGATTGAGGCTTTAAAAAATTCTTATTAATGTAAAAAGGTTTTGCAAATGTGACAGCGTTTAATTGTTGTTAAGTCTGTTTGGTGCATGATTATTTTTGGTGCTTTTCTGTACATTTAAAATGTTTAACAATTAAAAAATTAAACAAGTGGAGCGATTGTGCTGTGCCACTTTTCTGCTTCTGGTGTGTGCACGTTTCTGTGTGCCTCCCGCCGGCATTTTCTATCACATTTTTGCTGTGATAGAGCGTGAATGTGATAGAGAATCTTTAGAGATTCCTCTAAAGAAACATTGCAACCACAAGTATTTTATCTCTAAGGGAACCTGGGAGTTGGCAGGTTAGCCCGGCTTCAGGGGCGTTGTTCACAGCTTGGCAGTAGAGGGCGCTGCTCCATAGCAGATGTGCGGTGGGGGTGGCCACACTGGGCAGGTCTCTCAGTGCAGGGCCAGTGCCTCCCAGGGAAGCGCCACTGCTCTCCCATCTGCGGGAAAGAGGAATATTTAAGTGCGTGCAGATTCCCTCCTGCTTGTAGGAAGGGGCACAGAATCCAGTCATTTGGAAGCATACATCGTGTTTCTCTGACTGTTCACAGCCTTGGCTGTTTCTGAGGCTAAGAATGCAAGAAATGACACATGCCAATGACGTCTTTGCTACTGTGTCCACGAGCCTGCTGCTGACTTGTGGGGAGCTTTTCATAATGTTTTATTTTAGATTGAAGAGGTTAATGTGCAGGTTTGTTACATGGGTATATTGCATCATGGTGGGGCTTGGCCTTCTAGTGTACAGATCACTGTGGGAATTTTGTTGTTGTTAAACTGACCAAAGAACCTTCCTTTTATTTTAGGTGGAAAAGGATTATTCATACCTGAAGGAGATAGGTGATCACCAAGCCGAACAGCTGAGCAGAACCAGCCTAAAGCTGCAAGAAAAAGCATCAGAGAGTGATGCCGAGATCAAAGACATGAAAGAAACCATATTTGAATTGGAAGATCAGGTGGAACAGCACCGGGCTGTCAAGTTACACAATAATCAACTCATCAGTGAGCTAGAAAGTAAGTGGGGTCAGCCAGGTGCGGTGGCTCACACCTATAATCCCAGCACTTTGGGCGGCTAAGGCGGGAGGATCACCTGAGGTCAGGAGCTTGAGACCCAGCCTAACCAACATGCCAAAACCCTGTCTCTACTGAAAATAAAAAATTAGCTGGGCATGGTGGTGGGCGCCTGTAATCCCAGCTACTCAGGAGGCTGAGGCAGGAGAATCACTTGAAAGCGGGAGGCGGAGGTTGCAGTGAGCCGAGATCGTGCCACTGCAAAAGAAAGTAAATGGGTCAAGCCCAGGAGAAATGTGGAATGGACCTGAGTAGGACACTAAAGAAACCAGCAGCAGTGGGTGACTGGGGGAGGGTTTTTGACTGTATGTTGGCCGGGGTTTGTGAAGTCTCTTATTTGAGTGCACCATAATCTCCTAGGAAGAATGTCACCTAAGAAACAATCATTAATCACTAGTTTAAAAACTAGAGATTAGGAGATCAATGACTACAGCAGTTGAAAACTGGGATGACAGAAGAAAAGACTGTTGAACATGAGTGAGCAGTGTGTAAGTGATTGTGAAAAATAGAAATGCTTTTCATTTTGTTTTTTTAGAGGTCTCGCTCTATCACCCAGGCTGGAGTGCAGTGGTGCAGTTGTAGCTCACTGCAGCAATCAGAGCTCACTGCAGCCTCAAACTCCTGGCCTCTCAAAGCACTGGGATTACAGATGTGAGCCACGGTACCCAGCTGCAAATGTTTTTTGGCTGTGCTGGATGTGCTGTGTGTGAGCCATGCTACTGCTGCTGTCTCTAGGCAGCTTGGTCAGCTTGAAGGCTATGTTAGGATACTTTAGCTGTGACTGTGAGAGTTCACAGGGACCCTTCCTAAGGATATTCTGCAGGGTAGGAGAAAGTTACTCAGAAGAAATTCCTTGCCAGTCATCAAGTACTGACACTGTGTTGTCTCTTGGGTCTGATAGAGATGGATGATAGGTGTCAGAGTGGATGAACAATGTATGCTCTTGGTCTAAGGGAGAAAACAATTCTGCATGTGTCCCATTGGTAGGATATCAAGTAACTTATAGATGTTTGCCACTTAGTTGCTGAAGAGACATCAGCATATGGCTTAGTTATGAACTCATTGTTTGCTTTGAATTGGGAAAGAAATTTTTAAAACAGTTTAAACATTATCTTCTTTGTCCAAATAAGCCTTATCAAATGATCACATCTTATGTGTTTTCTTTTGTAACAAGAGATTTAATGCACAAAGCATTTAGTCACACCAGCCATTACTAAGAATAGCTAAGAATAGCTTGGTCAGTTACCTGAGAAGTTCCCTACCCTGTGCAGTCGATCCTCCTTATTCGCAGATTTCACATTTGTGAATTCACCTGCTTGATAAAATGTATTTTAACCCCAATACACAGAGCACTTCCACAGTCATTTTCAGACATGCACAGAGAAGTGAAAAGGTTGTGTCATCCAGTGCTTATGTTCCCAACTCAGATCAGACAGAGACACTTGGCCTTTTCATACTGTACATGCGTCTTTTTTACAGTCTGCTTAATACCATGCTTTTAACATTTTTGTGCTTATTTTTGTTTTTGGTGACTTTGCTATTTAAAATGGCTCTGAGTACAGTGCTGCAGTGCCATCCACTGTCCCCAAGCACAGTGAGGTTGAGACGCTCCTACAGAGAAAACACGTGTGTTAGGGAAGCTTCACGCAGACGCAAGCTCTTGTCCTGTTGCACATGAGTTCAGTGTTATTGAATCAACAATACAGTGCATCAGGCCAAGTGCAGTGACCTCATCCCTGTAATCTCAGCACTTTGGGAGACTGAAGCAGGAGGATCGCTTGAGCCCAGGAGTTCGAGACCAGCCTGGGCAACATAGTGAGACCCTGTCTTGACAAAAAA
>NW_012119099.1:263565-266452 GCF_000951035.1 Colobus angolensis palliatus
TAATCTCCTAGGAAGAATGTCACCTAAGAAACAATCATTAATCACTAGTTTAAAAACTAGAGATTAGGAGATCAATGACTACAGCAGTTGAAAACTGGGATGACAGAAGAAAAGACTGTTGAACATGAGTCAGCAGTGTGTAGGTGATTGTGAAAAACAGAAATGCTTTTCATTTTGTTTTTTTAGAGGTCTCGCTCTATCACCCAGGCTGGAGTGCAGTGGTGCAGTTGTAGCTCACTGCAGCAATCAGAGCTCACTGCAGCCTCAAACTCCTGGGCTCAGGTGATCCTCCTGGCCTCTCAAAGCACTGGGATTACAGGTGTGAGCCACGGTACCCAGCTGCAAATGTTTTTTGGCTGTGCTGGATGTGCTGTGTGTGAGCCATGCTACTGCTGCTGTCTCTAGGCAGCCTGGTCATCTTGAAGGCTATGTTAGGATACTTTAGCTGTGACTGTGAGAGTTCACAGGGACCCTTCCTAAGGATATTCTGCAGGGTAGGAGAAAGTTATTCAGAAGAAATTCCTTGCCAGTCATCAAGTACTGACACTGTGTTGTCTCTTGGGTCTGATAGAGATGGATGATAGGTGTCAGAGTGGATGAACAATGTGTGCTCTTGGTCTAAGGGAGAAAACAATTCCGCATGTGTCCCATTGGTAGGATATCAAGTAACTTATAGATGTTTGCCACTTAGTTGCTGAAGAGACATCAGCATATGGCTTAGTTACGAACTCATTGTTTGCTTTGAATTGGGAAAGAAATTTTTAAAACAGTTTAAACATTATCTTCTTTGTCCAAATAAGCCTTATCAAATGATCACATCTTATGTGTTTTCTTTTGTAACAAGAGATTTAATGCACAAAGCATTTAGTCACACCAGCCATTACTAAGAATAGCTAAGAATAGCTTGGTCAGTTACCTGAGAAGTTCCCTACCCTGTGCAGTCGATCCTCCTTATTCGCAGATTTCACATTTGTGAATTCACCTGCTTGATAAAATGTATTTTAACCCCAATACACAGAGCACTTCCACAGTCATTTTCAGACATGCACAGAGAAGTGAAAAGGTTGTGTCATCCAGTGCTTATGTTCCCAACTCAGATCAGACAGAGACACTTGGCCTTTTCATACTGTACATGCGTCTTTTTTACAGTCTGCTTAATACCATGCTTTTAACATTTTTGTGCTTATTTTTGTTTTTGGTGACTTTGCTATTTAAAATGGCTCTGAGTGCAGTGCTACAGTGCCATCCACTGTCCCCAAGCACAGTGAGTTTGAGACGCACCTACAGAGAAAACACGTGTGTTAGGGAAGCTTCATGCAGACGCAAGCTCTTGTCTTGTTGCATGTGAGTTCAGTGTTATTGAATCAACAATACAGTGCATCAGGCCAAGTGCAGTGACCTCATCCCTGTAATCTCAGCACTTTGGGAGACTGAGGCAGGAGGATCGCTTGAGCCCAGGAGTTCAAGACCAGCCTGGGCAACATAGTGAGACCTTGTCTTGACAAAAAAAAAAAAAACTAGCCACATGTGGTGGCCTATGCCTGTAGTCCCAACTTCTCCAGAGGCTGAGGTGGGAGGATCCCTTGAGCCTGAAAGGCCGAGACTGCAGCGAACCAAGATTGTGCCACTGCACTCCAGCCTGGGCAATAGAGCAAGATTCCATCTGTGAAAAATAAAAAACCAAACCAAACAAAAAAACCCAGTACAGTGCATCAGCGAAAGGGAGAAGTTTGACGATATGTATATAAGACTGCCCTGAGACATGCTAAAGCGATGTGCTAAAGCAGCCAAATTCATGGATTTGTGAGATGACAGCCAGTTTTAAAAAGCAGTGGGCAATATTGTTGTGTGGCTGAAAACAGAGCAATGTTTGTTCACATCACCCAGGGTCAGGAAATTGGTAACCCCTTCTTGGCTAGTGCTGGTTGGCTCCCAAGTTTCAGAAGGCCTTAAGATGTGAGAAAGGTTAACCTTGCAGACAAGGCAGGTTCTGCAGATCAGGAGGCTGTAGAAGAATTTGACAATACTTGCTCAGTGTTATTCGGGAAGAGGGAAATGGGAAAGAGTCGGTTTCCATGGTTGATGAGCCTGGCTTATTTATAGAGAGACATTGGCAGATAAGTCTATATAATGCAAATGGCATTTTAGTTGATGAGAATGTTGTGATCAAAGGCTTGCAGGAACCTAACCTGTATTTTTCCTAGGGACAATAGTTCAGTGTTTGCTGATTTGGTGTGCATGGCAACTCTCTGCAACTACCATGATTGTTAGAATTGACTATATATTTCAGACATTGATGAGTTGGTTAGAGTGAGAGTTGACAGCACCTGCCCCATTTCTCGTTGGACATGACACGCAGTAGAACTGCGGAACCTCAGCATTCAGTGTTGGTGCCATCCAGGCTGTTCTCAGGATACAACTGAAAACCTGGACGCCATCATCGTCAGTGCATCCTTCCAAACCCAGCACCATGATTGAGAAGAAAAGTCAAAGAAGACAAGTTCTGTTCTGTTCGTTTTTGTTTTTGTGATCTTTTGCTGTTGAAAATAGGGTTGTATTGTCCCTAAATCCTTAAAAGTCAGCACAGACACACCAAGAAAACCAGTGTATAATTAATGTCCACAGCAAAATTTAGACCCACCCCTGTGATTATATCATCATATATCCAAGACTGACAATAATACAAACCATCCTTTGAAAAACTTTTAAACTTTTTAAAAGGATATTGAGGTATTGTTAAGATACGCTTTTGCACAGAGACCCAGGGACACATAAATCCAGCCTAGACCAATCACTTCTTCCTATAAGATCCTGATGGGAAAGGAATGGACTGAAAAATAAAAAGAAGTTAAGGAGTGTTTTCTACTGTGCAGCACTGATTCCCGAC
>NW_012119099.1:266502-268341 GCF_000951035.1 Colobus angolensis palliatus
CAAAATTTAGACCCACCCCTGTGATTATATCATCATATATCCAAGACTGACAATAATACAAACCATCCTTTGAAAAACTTTTAAACTTTTTAAAAGGATATTGAGGTATTGTTAAGATATGTTTTTGCACAGAGACCCAGGGACACATAAATCCAGCCTAGACCAATCACTTCTTCCTATAAGATCCTGATGGGAAAGGAATGGACTGAAAAATAAAAAGAAGTTAAGGAGTGTTTTCTACTGTGCAGCACTGATTCCCGACACAAACTCTCAGTCCCACTAGAACTAGAACTGCTGGGGTAGGACCTGTCCACGGCATCTTTTTAGCCTACTCTGGCGATTCTGATTTGCATCCTTCATAGAAAGCTAATGCTCATGCTTAGAGCATGAAATTCTATTGAGGAATTTCAGCTCAGTGACTGACACCATCAGATTTAAACTTGAATGACTCTGATAGCTGTATGGAGAGAATTGGAGGCAGGGAGAACAAGGGGCTGCAGGTGTCCTTAAGTAGGGAGAGACAGGCAAGTCACCTGGGAAGATGTTAAATGCATACATCCCTGGGTTCTGTCTGCCCTTGGTGATTCTGCCTTCAGGCGTCTGGAGTGTGGAACTAGAACGTCGGTGCTTTTGAAAAGCTTCACCAGTGATTCAGAGGCTTAACTGTGATTGAGATCTACGACTCTAGAACATGCTTTACAGATCACAGGAGGAATAAGCAGTCATATGCTCTGTTATGTGAAAGCCTGTATCTCACAGCAATAAAGGACACTCAGGATGATTATGTGTGAGTGCAAGGGAGGCCGGGCTCGGTGTGCAAGTGTGTGTGGCCGTGGAGGCCTCTTCCCATAGTGCTGCTATTTGGTTGTGCATCCTGTCTGCTGAGACTGTAACCTCAATACACACCACATATTTTCCAGATCATCCTGTTCTCTATCTCAGAGGAGCCTCTTGTGTCCACTCCCTGGTTTGCAGGGTAAATTGAAATTGCTAAAAGTTGCATTGAGAGTAGAAGGGATGGATTTGAATGCCTGTTGTGGCATCTGGAGTTGTGCTTTCTTTGTTACCTAGCTTATCTTCTCTTAAGAGTCTCACAGCTTTTCCAAGCCCTGTCTAAATTATTTATTTCTAGGTAATGTGATCAAGCTGGAGGAACAGAAGTCAGACCTGGAGAGGCAGCTAAAGACTCTGACCAAGCAGATGAAGGTGAGATGTGGGCAGGAGCCTTCACCACCATCTTCCTGTATATTACCCCCTCCGAGGTCTGAATCACTCTCTCTATCCTGCTTTCTCTTGGAACATTTCCATGGCATGGTGGGCCCTGGAACTGTAAATTCTTGTTGTCAGGAAGTAAAATCAAAGCAGTCATTTGGTGTCAGGATGGAGAACTCTCATAACCTGAAGGTGTAATTCCCACCAGTGCCTTTTCCTAGCAGTGAGCCACTGTGAAAGCAGGGCGTCACCCAGCACTGCTGGCATTCTTTCTTGGTGACCAACATGGAGACTCTGGGGTCCCTGCCCAGGCACCAGCCCTGGCAGGTGTCTGACACAGGGGTGGGCTCTGGTATTTTCAGGAGGATACCGAGGAATGGAGGCGGTTCCAGGCGGATCTGCAGACCGCGGTGGTGGTGGCCAATGACATCAAGTGTGAGGCCCAGCAGGAGCTGCGCACCGTGAAGAGGAAACTGCTGGAGGAGGAGGAGAAGAACGCCCGGTTGCAGAAGGAGCTGGGGGATGTGCAGGGCCACGGCAGGGTGGTCACCAGCAGAGCCACCCCTCCGTGAGTCTGGTGGGCACCAGGGCTGTGCTTGCTTCTCACTTAATCACTATGTGTGGGGC
>NW_012119099.1:269341-271109 GCF_000951035.1 Colobus angolensis palliatus
TGAGTTTCTGTGGTGGCCCCAAATAGGTTCTTGTATGAGATGCCGCATTTCTTACGTATATTCTGAGATACAGGCCAGGTTCTTGTATGAGATGCTGTGTTTCTTATGTATATTCTGAGACACAGGCCAGACCGTGTAGCATGAACCCTGATATTCTAGGAAAGCTCCACATGTGTCCTGGCAGTTTAGGACTCCCTATGCTGCATCCTGCATCTTCAATCTTAATGTCACCTTTTTTTTTTTTTAAACACAGAATGTTTCTTTTTTGATTTTCCAGCGATTACAAACCTACCTCCCGATCTAACAGTTTGGATTGGGATACTCCAATCCATATCAAATGTTTTTTGATAATCCCTTATCAAAAAACATTTCAAAATTTTAGAATGGACACCAATGAAAACATGGCATGGTACTGAAATCAGGCATCAGAACATTTCTGCCTGTCAACGCATTTGGCAGGAAGTCAGACAAGAGCTGGTGATGCTGGTTTCTTGTCTGATTTTGCACTTCTCTGGCAAGCTGCCCTCTCTAAAGAGTTGACTGTGTGGCAGTTAGTCGCTGATGGTTCAACCACTTCCAGCACCTCCCCCTTGAGCAAGACTTGAAACCAACTCACACCCTCCAAGCTCCGGAGGCCACCTAGTGTTTCCATCTTGACTGAGTGAGTTCTTGATTGAAACTCAGTTTGACTTAGACAGTCATCTAATGAGAACTCAAAAGTCCTTCTTGGTTCAGCCACAGCCAAAGAACTTACAGAGCATTCTCTGACGAGGTCCTCAAGGACAACTGAGAGAAGGTAAGATCACCCAAAAAGCACCTGGATCCCGACATGGGATTACCCAGTTCTTAAGCTCTGTTTGCGTCCGTGGGTACTTACAGGATTGGTTGCAGCCAGGCTGATAGGCATGAGATGAAGCACCCGGGCAGAAATGCAAGCCAGCATTCATTGCTGGAACTCAGTAACTAAACACTGGGATATTATCTAACTCATCCATGATCTTCAGTCCTGTTACACTTTCACAGATATTTTTATTTCAGAGTCAGAATAACTGATGTTAAGGTACGTGGGGAGGGAAGGCGGTAGCCTCATCTTTGCTGTCAACCAGCAACATCTCACTCCCAGCGTCATGTTTCAGCCAACGAATAACATCTTATTCTCAGCTCTGCCTCCTGCCTCTGTTAAAAGAGGTAGGAAGAGGGGGTCGTTTTTGAGATCCCTTTAAGCTCTGCTGTTCTCTGGACTGGTTGATTAGCTGACCTTTCACTGGTGAGAGAGTAAGAAACTCCAGTGCCAGCCTTAACATTATTCTGGTGCAATACTTTGAACCTCTTTGACAAAGTGGCATCTCCATATCTTAGTTGTGGCTTGTGGGCCTGATCTTTCTCTTCCAGAAACGTGAACAAACCAGTGTGTTTTTGGGGACCTAAAAGTGATCTGTTTCATTGGACACATATAATGTAATAGATGAAAAGATAATAACTTTTTCAGCTCTGGCTCCTCCCAGTGTTGAAAACTCCCAATCGAGAAAAAGGCTTCGAAATGAAAACTCTCTCTGAAATGAACCCGTCAGATCTTTTTCCTGAAAAGTTGAGTCCTGGGGCCTGGCAAAATCAGAAAAAACACAGGCAGCTCAGTGTAATGATATATTGTGTCACATACAAGCTTTCTAATGAAAGACATTGTTCATGAGCAGTGCGTGGCACAGACTTCTCAAGCAGCATCAGGGAAAGACCTCTATTTGTGGCATTTGTTTCTCTTGTTCTGAAA
>NW_012119099.1:271678-273270 GCF_000951035.1 Colobus angolensis palliatus
TTTTTTTTTGAGACAGAGTTTTACTCCTGTCGCCCAGGCTGGAATGCAACGATGCGATCTCGGCTCACTGCAACATCTGCCTCCCGGGTTCAAGTGATTCTCCTGCCTCAGCCTTCCAAGTAGCTGGAATTAAAGGCACCTGCCACCACGCCCAGCTAATTTTTGTATTGTTAGTAGAGATGGGGTTTTACCATGTTGGCCAGGCTGGTCTCAAACTCCTGACCTCAGGTGATCTCCTGTTTCAGCCTCCCAAAGTGCTGGGATTACGGACATGAGCCACCGAGCCCAGCCCCTAAGGCCCAAGTTCTACTTTTTGGCGTTCATTTCTCTGCTTCCTTTTGATCATGGTGTCTGATCATCTTGGAATTCACATTACTCAAGGCAAAATAGGAAACCATCTGCATGATGTCATATTCCGAAGAAGTCAGAAAGTTCGTCAAGTTGGAGCTTTATTCTTATTGCCCAGGCTGGAGTGCAGTGGTGCGATCTTGGCTCACTGCAAGCTCCGCTTCCTGGTTTAAGCTATTCTCCTGCCTTGGCCTCCCAAGTAGCTGGGACTACAGGCACGTGCCGTCACACCCGGCTAATTTTTTGTATTTTTAGTAGAGACGCGATTTCACCATGTTGGTCAGGCTGGTCTCGAACTCCTGACCTCAAGTGATCTGGCCGCCTTGGCTTCCCAAAGTGCTGGGATTACAGGCATGATCCCCGCGCCTGGCCCCTTCTGTGGGGTCTTGATTGAGCCTCTTCACTCGGAGTCTGACTTCATTACCTCGTCTGAAACAAGGTGCCTGCAAGCTTTGGGTTGATTTCCAGAATCTTGCTGGGTTAAACATAAGTAGATATTTGATCATAAAGGATGTTATTAAGCCAGATAGGTAAGCACGGTGACAATGGCAATAGAAATCTATTGGAAAACGATTGAATGACAACTACACCAAAGTTTCTTGGATGAAACTCACCCCAGAAACTTAGCGTTCAACTCAGAGTGATACACAATTCAAAATGTGATTTAAACTTCTGAAAATATGTGTGTTTGTGAAGATCCAAATCCAATTCAGCAACCTCCATCAGGCAGAAACCTCCTGCAATTCTCACGTGAGGAACTGGTTCACAGTGTACACAGCATGGAGCTATTAGCGACGTTATCCAAAGGATGAGACAAGACAAGAGTTACAGTCTAATAAAAGGAAAATTAGGAACAGGAATGCTCTTTAAACTCAGGAGGATCTTTTGGGGTATCAAACCATACAGCACAGAATCACTAGAAAAGTTAGCGTGGTGTGAGAAGAGTCATTGAGGTCTTCTCTGTAAAAATAACTTAGCTACTTGTGAGTAGGACTGAAATTTATATTTTGGGAGCTCTTTACCTCAGATTCAGAGTTCTTAGGATTATTTAAAATTCATTTGCTGGATGTTTTCAAATATAAACAATAAGGAAACTGCAACTTCAACTTAAAAGGCACTGCTGTATTTGCACCCCATATTTTGAACTGTCGTTAGGTACTGTTGAATATTTTTATCTGTAAGCCTTTATGAAGTGCAAAATAAACATGTTCTTATATAGAAGCATCTGCTGCTTAGTTTTAATC
>NW_012119099.1:274405-275466 GCF_000951035.1 Colobus angolensis palliatus
TCAACTGTGTTGCCCAGAGAGAGTGATATTGAACTCCTGGGCTCAAGTGATCCTCCCAACTCAGCCTCCCAAAGTGCAGGGATGACAGCCATGAGCCACCATGCCCAGCCCTTTCTAAGCATATCTTTGTATGTTTACTAACTACTGCATTTTCTAAGAATTACTAGTTTTGCAACTTTTCCCTGTTTTTTCGCTGAGCCGATTGCTTTTTTCTCATCAGCTTGTAAGTCAGTATTTTATGAGGGATGTGATTTTATCCCCTATATTATGAGCCTTTATCATCTTTATCATATTTATCATATGATATGGCTTTATCATCTTTATCATAGAAAATATTATATTTTTATGTAATGTAAACTGTTAGTGTTTTCCTTTATTCTTTTTTTTTTAAAAGATTCCTTCTCCCCAATGTTATACAAGTATGCTGTTAAATGTCTTCATCTACTTGATGGACACACACATGCAGACCATTTGATCCACCTCTCTTTATTTAATTTGATGTGAGATGTGATTCTTTTTCTCCCACTGGGTAGCACTATTTATTACCAGAGTCATCCTTTGTCCACTGAATTGAAATCCCACCTTTACATGGTTTATTTCATCCACATTCAGAGAGACCTGCCCTAGATATGCTCCAATTTCTTTCTCTTTTGAGTTAGTTCTGCTTTAAAATATTCATGGATTATTAGATTACTTATATTACTTTTAACTCATCCTTTCATTTAAAATTTTTATTTTATTGAATTTTAAGGCAGATGGTATCAGTGTTGAACTCTGTTTCCGGTCATGAATTTACAAACGCCGGTCCTCTCCTGAGTGCACTTTCCCGTTCACTTTGTGTTATGAACTGTGCATCGAGCAGGGCGTGATTTTGCCTGTCACCTTCTCTTGCTGAAGCAGATTCAGGTGTGGCAGGGCCTGACCTTCGCCCCAGGTCCGTATCTGGATTCTCCTCAGATCACTGCCTTTGCCTGACAGTGCTTCGGGTCTTCTTCTCATGACAAACGTGTTGGGAGGCTCTTGAAGGTACATTTATGTTACCTATTGGGAGGTACTGAAGC
>NW_012119099.1:277556-285362 GCF_000951035.1 Colobus angolensis palliatus
CAAAGCAGCTATTTAATCTGTGATGTAACTAAAGAGAGCCAACCATGAAAGGCTGGAGGGAATGCGAGTATGTGAGATTGCTGCAGAGGTGGTGTGTTTGTAGATAGTAATGTTTACAAAAGCATGTACTTTTGAGTGACTCAAGTTATTTTCATGGCTTATTTGACTACATGTGTGATATGTTATTTTACAGGTTGACTCTAGAATCTAACATCAGCCTTAGAGGCAGTAGCAAGCCTTGAACAAGTGTTTCTGCAGTAGTGGTACCTTGCAGTTTTTCCTTTATTTAATGCTAAGACACACCTGGCTGTATGCGTAAATATTTCTTAATATTCATTACAGAATACAGAGTTTTTATTCTTCCTTGGAATGGAGGAAATGTAATACTTCATTTATTGCTGATGCTGTTACTAATCGATCCCAGCCAATTCTAAAATAGGCTGGTATAAGGATTTTTAACCTCATTTATGATTAAAGTACATACTAATAAGCCAATAGCATTCTTAATAACCATTTTCTTTGGTTATTCAATTCACGCTTTCTTTTGTGAATCCCCCCCCCAACACACACACAGAGACACACAGACACCACCACCCCCGCCTCCTTCATCACTGTTATATAACACAGTGGGTATTTCTGTACTCAAATAATACAGAGTTTTCTCATATTGACTCTTACTGTTCTAGCCAAGTAGACTGAGTGTTTGAAATATTGTCTTTGGATACCTGAAGGCAGAGGTAATTGATTCTTGTGGCCTTGCTTTTTAAATTTATCATTTGATATTTTGAATTGCAGATAAATTTAGATAACTGAAAGGAATAACCTCAGCAGAATGTAGGCTTCTCCATTTTGTTCTTATTAAATTATCAAAGAATGAAATGTAAAATGGATTACTTAAAATGATTGTCCTTGGAGGCCTTTGGTACTAGTCATTTAGATGGACTGGTAAGAAGTTGGCCAGGAGCAGTGGTTCATGCCTGTCATCCTAGCACTTTGGGAGGCCAAGGCAGGCAGATTGTCTGAGCTCAGGAGGTTGAGACCAGCCTGGGCAACATGGCGAACCCCGTCTCTACTAAAAAAAAAAAAAAATACGAAAGATTAGCCAGGTGTGGTGGCGCTTGCCTATAGTCCCAGCTACTCAGGAGGCTGAGGCATGAGAATCGCTTGAACCCGGGAGGTAGAGGTTGCAGTGAGCTGAGATTGTGTCACTGCACTCCAGCCTGGGCGACAGAGCGAGACTCTGTCTCAGGGAGAAAAAAAAAGAAGGTGGCCCATTTTGTTTGTTGATGACCTTCATGAGAATGGCTAGCACAGACAGAGGAAATTATTTTCTGCTCAAACCTAACCTGTGTGTTCTCTTTCTGCGTTTTCGCCACCTGATTTTATTGTATGGGAAAGTATGAAAACCAGTTCCTCTCAAAAAACCTTTAAAAATTATTTTAAAAACCCAACCTCCTACAGTTTCTGAAGTGCCCGATAGTTTCTTCCAATGAAGTTTTCAGTTTACTGATTTTTTTTTTCACTCATAAGAAGGGACTGTAGAGTGAAGATTGTAAGGCTTAACTGGTAGGAAGTTGGCCAGGCGCAGTGGCTCATGCCTGTCATCCTAGCACTTTGGGAGGCCAAGGCAGGCAGATTGTCTGAGCTCAGGAGGTTGAGACCAGCCTGGGCAACATTTATTCTACTCATGTTGTTTATAGAGCAACAGAAGAAAGCTCAGAGAATTAAGGACAAATTCAAGTGCAGAAGCTTATGAGTAGCTAGATTAATTTCAAAATGATCAGTAAGTAACTATTTTATTTTCTGATTTATTTTAAACTTCCACCGACCTTATTGAGATACACTTCCAGAAACATTCTGTTTGAATTATTCTCATAAATTAGTCATCTTGCAAGACAGCTGTGGCAGTATGATACAATGAAGAGAGCAGTGATTTAGCAATGAGAAGATTGGGAGTGCTTGTCTTGGGTCGCTCACAGGGAGCTCACATGACATGCCAAAGTCCCCTAGATGAGGAAGCCGTGCATGAGAGGATTGAGGATTGGGTCAGTGATCTATCGTAGAATACTTTCTATGAGTCTAGAAGCCTCATGAAGAACATACCAGGAAACCTGGGTGAGAGCAGGAGCTTGACCTCATGCAGAATTGCAGTGTGATTTTAGAGTGCTGTTACCTACCACTCTTATGCTTAGAAGGCAGAGTGTCTGAATCAGGATTCTGTCATGTATAATAGATTGCACTCTCGTTGGCTTAGGCAGAAAGGTGTTATATGGTTTGCAGAATTGTTGGGAAGGCTGAGCTTCCAGGAGCAGCTCCCAAAGTCCACACAGAACTGAACCACCAGGGAACCTGCTCCCTCCGCCAGGACAGGAGCCTTAACTTCAGAAAGCTGCCCGTCCAGTTGGAAAGCTGCCACTGCGGTTGCCAGCACCATAGCATCTTGTCTCTTCTACAGTCTCTGTCTACATAGTGAATGCCCTGTGCCCTACCTCTCTTCCTCTGATCCAGGTCCCACTCCAGGTCTTGCCCAAGTCTTTCTCATTGGTAGAACTTAAATCACACCCAAAATCCCAGCTGCAGGAGAGCTGTGAGATTTCATCTTTCCAAACTCTGTGTCCTGCATGCCGGTTGGAGCATATGTCGGCAGCCAATCCACTGCATTCACCATTGACAGTAGACAAAATATTTATGATCAATAACATTTGCATTTTTTCAGAAAAAATGCACAATTTGCAGAGTAGCCATACACACTTTTTATTTGAAGCTAATATCAAGTCACTCTACATACAAAAATAACTATTTCTGACCATTTCCCAAGAAAACAACTCTTCTAAAAATTTAGAACAATACCTACATTATTTCCTAAAGATGCAAACTGGTAGAGGAAACAGGATGTTAAATTCAGAATTTCCCTTCCAGCTTCGTTTATTTTCTCCACATCAGTTCTGTTTTCCTTTGTGTCTTTTTCTCCCATGGGGATGTCCTCCACCTTTTCAATCTGATTTCCTCTTTGCCATGCAGACCTGTGGATGAAGAGCCAGAGTCCCCTGAGGTCGATGCTGCTGGTCGGTGGCCTGGTGTCTGTGTTAGCAGAACATCTCCAACACCCCCGAAGTCGGCAACCACCGTTAAGTCACTTATCAAGTCATTTGACTTGGGACGCCCAGGTATTTGATCACAGTTTTTCTATAAGCAAAGCTCCAAATTCCAACTTTGGCCCGACATTTGATATGTCTACTATCTCTGCTCCACCCCGGCCCTATGTTGTTACAACCACAAGAGCGCTTTCCAGGTCCTACCACATGTAGCCACTGCATGCAGGAGCCTGGCTGAGGCTCCGGGGAGACACTGATGGAGAGACTGGTACGTGAATAACACAAATGCAGCCTCTTCCTCCCTACCTCTTCCTTCCATCCGTTTCCTGCCTTGCTGCCTTTCTTTTCTGCCTCTTATAGCCATTAAATTCAGGTCACTGCTATTTGCCTTTTTGTCATCTCATAAGAATTACAAGGGTCAGCTGGAGACTTCATCTCATAGGAAATGAGGCATCACATCTGTGCACCTGGCCCTCTTGTAGGCACCCCTGGCCATCCCCATCTTGCAACCTGCTAGACGTTTTTCTATCTGGTCTTGTACGTGAGCACCTGTGCTAATCTGTCACTCCTGATCTAGGTGTGTTTCCAGCTTTTCCTGGAATTGTCTGATGGTCTCACAATTCCCCTTTAGTCATGCTTGTCTTCCTATATGAGAAAGATGCGTAGCTATATTTCATACATATACTGTACACATAAACATAGCAAATAGAAGAAACAGAATGTGCAGCTCTCTACAGTAACAATATCTTTCTTCCCCAGACTGCAACAAACATGCCATTGTATTGGGAGACTGTAGTAAAAGTTAATCCTAGGATGTACCTGGTTGTCTCTGCTAAAATTGTTTGCACCTAAATTAGATTAAGACTAGACTCTACATATTCAAAGATATGAAAGCCTTTCATGTCTGTGAAGACAGGAAATGAATTAATAATTTGTACAAGAACTTTTCTGTTCCTTCCTTCTCTAGGCACCTTGTTATTTATACAGTTTCTTTTTGCTCAGCTATCCTTCATCTAAGACTGACCTCCACTCAGTTAACTCTTCCCTTCTTGTTTCCCCAGTGCAGCTCTAGTCCAGAGAAGAAAAGAATAATAGAGTAAATATTATGCTAAACATGGATACTCCTTAAGCCAGCAAAAAAAGTAACAAGAAATCAGGAACAACTATATGCTATTTTGAAGTGGAGCAACGTATAAATGTTCTCATGTTTTTTCTTGGCAGGTGGAACTGGACAGAATATTTCTGTCCATAAGACCCCCAGAAGTCCCCTAAGTGGGATACCAGTGAGGACTGCTCCAGCAGCTGCTGTCTCTCCAATGCAGGTAGATGAGCCCCAGAAATAACCACTGCTTATGGTCTGCTGTGTATCCCTCTAGATGTTTTTCTTTACACATATTAGTGTGTGTGTGTGTGTAGAGTGTGTTTTGTAAATTGGATTACACTATGCATTATTCCAATACTTATTTCACTTTATCATCGGAATGTAAGCTTCATGAGGTCAGATATTTTTGTTCATTTTGCTTGCTGTTTTGTCTATAACACTGGCTGGCACATGGCCACATTGTAGTAGAAGTTCAGTAAATATTTGTTGAATGAATGAAGAATATGTCTTCAAATTTTAACATTTGGAGAAACAATTCTTTTTTATAAAAGATTACATAATATGTGGTGATTTATTTAGCCACTCTTCTACTGATAGAAGTTAGGTGTTTTTGGATTTAACTTAATACAAAAAACAATACAGTGAAGATACTGATTCAAATTTTTGACCACTTATGGGACTACTTTTTAAATAAGGATATATCAGGATTCATTTGTAAATATCAGAGATCACAGTAGTTAAGCAGAAAGGAATTTAATACAGGGCTTTTGGTACTGAGGGCTGGAGAAAGGTCTGGGCTGCACTGAGATTCCAGGAACGGTTCCCAGAGCATCTGAAAGTTAGCCCATGAAAGGAGCTTCTGTTTCTGCCAGAATCAGGAAGTCTCTCTCTAGGTGCTTACCCAGGGACTGCCACTGCTACCAACATCTAGGATCAGCCTTGTGACTGCACTGCCACAGGTGCAGTCCATGCCAGCAAAGCAGACTCTGTGCCTGCCCCATACTGACCAGAAAATGATGGAACACTCCCCAGAACCTCTGCTCCCCTGCCACAGAAGAGAGAGTGCCTTCCAGCCATGTTTTCCAGGAGAAGCTGCAGAAGGGAAGCCTTCCACTCCCTTGCACCTTCCAGATCCTCTGAGAGGGGGCCTGTTTGACAGAAGCTCGGCCACTTGATGAGCCAAACTTTAAAGGAGTTTGCCAAGTACACCCTTTAGCTTCCCAGTCCCCTATAGTTCAATATGTCACCCTACAAAGAGATGAGGATGAGTGAGCCCGTCTTGAGATATACAGATTGATTCCTAGTAAAGGAAAATGGGGTCCTAGAAAAGGAAACGTATTTGACCTCTTCCAGCATGTTGAAAAACTTGATAGACACGTTGCCCTTCAGTTTGCCCTCCCACTCACTGTACTGTTTTCCAAGAATTTCGACACTGTCTATAAATTTTGAAGATTAAGTAAATGAACAGTAGTATCTTGTTTTACTTTATCAGTAAGGTTGAGCACTTCTTCATATGATTATAGGCCATTTATCTTTTGTATGTCTGTATGGAAACTTACATACTTTGCCTGCTTTTCTTTTTTTTTGAGACGGAGTCTCGCTCTGTAGGCTGGAGTGCAGTGGCGCGATCTCAGCTCACTACAAGCTCCGCCTCCCGGGTTTACGCCATTATCCTGCCTCAGCCTCCCGAGTAGCTGGGGCTACAGGCGCCCGCCACCTCGCCTGGCTAGTTTTTTGTATTTTTTAGTAGAGACGGGGTTTCACCATGTTAGCCAGGATGGTCTCAATCTTCTGACCTCGTGATCCGCCCAAAGTGCTGGGATTACAGGCTTGAGCCACCGCACCCGGCCATTTGCCTGCTTTTCTTTTGAAGTGTTAGTCTTTTTCCATTTTGTAAGAAGTCTTGATATATTGTGCTTTTTAACATTTTTACATATGTAATTGTATTACCTTTGTTATCTTTTAATGTCATATTAATAGTTATCTTTTACTGAAGAGAAATTTTACATTTTTGTGTTGTGTTTTAAGATTTTGTTTTGTTTCCTGCCTTAAAATGTCTTTCTAGCTATTAGATGATTAAAATATTCTCCCTAAATATCTTAAGGAAGTCTTTTATTTATTCAGTCTTAAAACTCATAGAAACATGGGTTTGGATTTAGATGTTCTTCCCCTATCTTAACTGCCTTCTGGAAGCAGAAGTAAATACTCTCTGGAGGACAATTACATCATCTAGATCCTTAAATTATAGCCACATTTTAAAAAGTACAATGTCATATAGTAACTTTAAAAAATGCCAGGCATGGCTGGGTGCAGTGGCTCACACCTGTAATCCTAGCATTTTGGGAGGCCAAAGCAGGCAGATCATGAGGTCAGGAGTTCAAGACCAGTCTGACCAACATAGTGAAACCCCGTCTCTACTAAAAATACAAAAATCAACCGGACATGGTGGTGTGCGCCTGTTGTCCCAGCTACTCAGGAGGCTGAGGCAGGAGAATCACTTGATCCCAGGAGGCGGAGGTTGTGGTGAGCTGAGATCTGCCACTGCATTCCAGTCTAGGCAACAGAGTAAGACTCCATCTCAAAATAAAATAAAATAAAACAAAAAATGGAGCATACAAATAGATAATACCAAGTGATGAAAAACCAAGAGAAAAAATAGACAATAGAAACAGACACAGAAGATTCAGATATTGATATTATTAGACATAGGCCCTAAAACACCTGAGATTAATGCTGTCAACAAAATAAGTGACAAGGTAGAGAATTTCAGCAGAAAACCACAATCTATAAAAAAGAATCCATTCGAGATTTTATAACTTTAAAATACCCGAATTAAACACTCAATAAAGTTTAGCTGTAGCTTAAACAGTTAAAGAGAGACTTAAAGAACAGAAGACAAGTCAGTATAAATATCTGAACTGAAGCACAGAGAAAAAGGATAGGAAATAGAGAAAAGGACATAAGAAACATATGGGATGGAATAAAAAGATCTCATGTGTAATTGGAGTCCCCAAAAGGGGAGAAAAAGGGCAGAGGCAATATTGGAAGGGATAATGATCAAGAATTTCCAAAACTGATAAAAGATGTCAAGCCCAGTTTCAGGAAACAATATGAACCCCAAGTGAGATGAGTACAAAGAAAACCACTTAGACACATGAGGTTAAAACTGCTGGAAATGAAAGAGAAAGAATCCTAAAAGCATCCAAAAGAAAAAAGACACCTTAATGTCAAAGGAGCAAGAGCCAAAACTGACATCTTTCTTCTCAACAAAAATGACGGAAGCCCTGAAGACAATGCAGTGACATCTGCAAAATGCTGAAAGAAACCTGCTTTCCTTTACGTGGTGAAAATATGCTTCAAAACGCTGTACCTGGCGAAAATACCCTTCAAAGGTGAACACAGAAGAAAGATGCTTTCAGTCCAACAAAACCGTATGTTTTTTCCTAGGATACTTGCAGTGAAACGACTATTTAAAGGAGTTCTGCATGGAGTTTGTTCTTTTAAAAGGCTGTTAAAATTCAAAACACCTGACAAGAAAAGCTAATGCAGAATTACCTGTATCAGAAATTTGTAAATGGATACATCACTAAATATTTCATAATTATTAAA
>NW_012119099.1:287117-289076 GCF_000951035.1 Colobus angolensis palliatus
AATTCTTAAAATTTGCCTCTTTAAAGGTATTGGTCTTTTAGTGCAATCCTCTTCCTGTTGTTATACCATATGTGTGTGTGTGTGTTTGTATGTGTGTGTACATATTTGTTTTGTTTTGTTTTAACTCAAATACTGGTTTTAAAGTAGAGGTTACATTCAGCAGTCCCTGACCCCCATCACATTTGCATTCACACCACATCTCCTGTGTCACAGGCTGATGTGAAACAGCCTTCAGGAAGGAACATGTGGGCTTGAGTCTCAGCACTGCTGCTCAGCCTGGCTTTGGCCCCATCACCCCACTTCTCTGTGCTTTCGTCTCCTCATCTGTAAAATGGAAATAATCCGGTCCACCTCCTAGGATCATATCAAGGATTGAGTTGGCACGTTAAAGTGCCTTGAACATGCTGGGCATGTGGCGAGCACTGTGGAAGTGTTTGCCATGCACATCTCACCTGCTGTTCTCTGCTGACCCAGTTCACCTGCCCAGAACTAAAAGGACAACAGTGCTTGAGCCTAGTGGGAGGTTAAGGTTGTCCAGAATATGGGGCTTAGAACCTATGTATGTGTCTATGTGGTCACTGTTAGGAAATAAAAAAGGCAAAGAGAACACTGAATGGACTGTTTACTGTTCCCTGTAGCAAGGATAGAAAGCCAGAAGTCTGGATCACGTAGACAGAAATCCTTTTGTTTCTAAGCATAAAATAAAATTTCTACAGCTGTACTTCCTTCAGATCTTGGTCAAACACAATCAGGCTTGTTCTTAAAATAGTTGTTTCTATGAGGGAACTTTCCCCTCTGAATCTTCTTTGCTTTTTCATGGAATTAAATAAGGATTTTAGAGTTGGATAAACACTGACAATTGAGAATTTGAAGATGATCTCAGCCCATTCCTCGAATTCTATGTGGAAGATATTCAAGCCCTACAGAAATTGAGTGACTTATAAAGGCTGCAGCAATTTTGGATGGCTCTGGGGCCAGGAAGTCTGATTCTTTCTACCTTGTGCCTCTTGGTGCTGAGGCTGGTGATTGCTCTGAGTAATAGCTTTCTAAAGAAGTGGTGAAAGTTTATACGGCACTCCAAGTCATAATAATGACTTCCCAGCAGAAGGAAATGAAGACCAAAAGCCAGTGTAAAATCAAGAGTGTAAGAACAGAGACAGAGTTCAGTGGATGTAGAGAAATGAGAGAGTCTATGCTCCAGGAGACCAGTCCTGAGTATCCCATACTAGGAGGGGAGTGGAGGAGGCCAGAGCACAGCAGGAAGCCCACTTGGCTCACAGTCTCCATGCTTGCTGTGTAGAGGGAATAACTTGATTGCACACGTAGTGATAGGTGTGGGGTTTTTGAAAAATTGTGGTAAAAGACACATAATATTAAATTTACCGTATCAACCATTTTTAAGTGTACTAGGTAAGCCTTTGGTAGATAATATTTGTGTCTTCTCTCTGTTCCACTAGCCTTAAAGTTTCCTATTGTGTGGAAACAGCATTCTTTTTGGTTTTCTTTGAGAGAGAGTCTTGCTCTCACACAGGCAAGAGTACAGTGGCATTATCATAGCTCACTGCAGCCTCAAACTTCTGGCCTCAAATGATGCTCCTGCCTCAGCCTTCAAGTGGCTGGGACTAGAGGTACATGTCACCATGCCTGGCTAATTAAAAAAATTTATTGGGGGGCTAGAGACAGGGTCTCACTAAGTTACCCAGGCTGGTCTTCAACTCCTGGCCTCAAGCAATCCTCCTGTCTTGGCCTCCCAAAGCACTGGGATTACAGTCATGAGCCATCATGCCTGGCCAAGAAACCATTCTTTTAGTTGACAAGATACATACTGAACTTGAGACCACAATAGCTTATTGCTCTGAAATTAATACCTCATTGACAGCCCTCCCTACTTAGCCCCCACCAGGCACCTGTCTGCTTGGATGATTCTGTTTACTGTTATTACAGCAAAGGATCGCAGTG
>NW_012119099.1:289126-290755 GCF_000951035.1 Colobus angolensis palliatus
TCAAGTCCAAATCCAGCCTGGGCAACACAGCAAGACCCTGTCTCTAGAAGAGAAAAAGAAAAAGAAGTATCATCTGGAGGATTCAGTTCATTTCATTATCTGTTTTGACTCAGACTAATAGGACAGCAGAAAAGAGCCTTGAAAGGGTGATTTCTACTTTTTTAGCGAGCCAGGCCCTATGGCTAGAATGGCCTTTTCTCTTGTAAAGTAGTTTTTCTTGGTTCCCAGCTTCTTGTTTACTGCTGCCTGTGATCTGATCATCACATGAGCATTTTCCTGCCACTCTCTCTCAGATGTCTGTCAGTTAAAAGATATTACCTGGGGGACAGGGCTGGCTTTGCTGGCACTTGCACAAGGCCATTAGAAGGGCATGTGCTTGGTGTAATACTCTGGTGACATCATCTTGAAATTCACAGTAGTTTTTGAACAAGAGATTGATTTGGCGTTAGATGCTATACATGATGTAGTGGTCCTGCCTGTAGAATCCACATCCCTATTGCATTTTTATTACTTCAGAAATGATATATATGTTTGTAGTTGAGGATAAAATGGGAACGGTAATTGTATTTGAGAATGAAGCATGATGGCAATCAAGAGCTGCTTCTTCAGGAATGGGTGATTATGTGGTTGTTCCCACAGATATTCTAAAAGGAAGGACTGAGACCCTGAAGCCAGACCCCCACCTCCGCAAGAGTCCCTCACTGGAGTCACTGAGCAGACCCCCGTCTCTGGGCTTTGGGGACACAAGACTGCTGAGTGCTTCCACCAGGGCATGGAAACCACAAAGCAAACTCAGGTATCGTGTTTCAAACAATAAGAAATCAGAAAAACATTGGGCTAATCACCTTTAATTCTTCCTTCTGTTTTGTCCCCATGGCCAATTTACTTCTACAAATATTTCCTGCATGAAAATGACTAAGATACTGTGCCTGCCCTTGGCAAGTCTAAAAGGAGGACAGTGGATAGTAGTAGTGTGCAAAATGAAATTAAGGGCTGTAAAAAACAATACTACATAAGCAAAGTGTTGAGAGATTGTTAGTTGGATCAAGAAGTCTAGAAAGAAGTGGCGCTTCTGCCAAGGGCTCTAAAGGTGCCATTACAAGCACGCTGTGGAATAGTGTTCAGGGAATGTGGGTGGTGTCATGTGTCTGGACTAGACTGTGGGCTTCCTGAGGGCAGGGACCCTGCCATACATATGCATAACAAGCTCTCTGTCAGTATTTGTTGGGTGGTTGGATAGGTGACTAGAACATTCCAGCTGGAAGGCATATTGTAAGTAGTCTTCATTGCTAAGGAAGAGGTTTTTGTGTTATTTTGGTAAAGCAATGGGGTACCACCAATTTTGTGGGATTTTGTTTTGGATTTTGAGGTTGTACAGTGAGATTGGACCTGCCTTTTAAGGAGGATTCATCCCAAAACAGTGGCATCTAAGGATTGGAGAGGCATTTTGAAATCAGTGTTCAAGAAGGACTTTCACAGGGATGTGAAGGAGGATTTGGCAGAGGGAGAGGACGGCAAGACCAGCAGGGTGGTCACTAAGAGCTGGTCTTTGTTCCCACACCTCTGTCACCTCCTCCCTTTCCAGTGCCCCTGGTCGCCAAGGCCACAGCAAACCTCTTTCAGCTGCTT
>NW_012119099.1:292783-294022 GCF_000951035.1 Colobus angolensis palliatus
TTGGCAGAGGGAGAGGACGGCAAGACCAGCAGGGTGGTCACTAAGAGCTGGTCTTTGTTCCCACACCTCTGTCACCTCCTCCCTTTCCAGTGCCCCTGGTCGCCAAGGCCACAGCAAACCTCTTTCAGCTGCTTTCTCTCTCCCAAGTGTCTTCCCTGCTTCTCTGTGTTGGTTAATTTTCTGAAGCACTGAGCACATCCTGCCACAAACCTTGCAGAAATCTCACATGACTCTGTCATCCGCACTCCTCATCCTGGTCTTCTAGGTGCCTCATGACTTAGCACCACCCCACCCACCTGCCAGAATGGCCCCGTCCCTCCCTCCACCTGAGCCTGTTTTAGTTTCTGCCTTTGTAATACAACATGACCATTTCTTATTGCAAGTCTTTATGTATAAGGTTCTAGCCTGAATTGTTTTTCTTTTCTCCTTTCATACCCTAAATACTGCTTCTCCTTCAAGGTCAAACCTTTCAGGAAGTTGTACCTAACACCTGGCACATCGACATATCCCTTCTCCAACTTTGGCATCTTACACTTTTTTGGGTGTTTCATTTTTGTACTGCTCTGTAGTGTGGAACACTGTTGCACAGTACATGCCATTGTCTCCATTTATGCTATAATTTAGCAGACAGTAAATGTTCACCTTACATTTTGGTATCTCTTGCAGCCCCTTGCGTTGTGCAACACACATAGTATTTCACTCAGTAAAACTTATGAATGAGTAGATGGATTAATATACAAAATTGGCTAGTTTAGGAGTAATGGCTTTTTAATAAATATAATCACAAATATGGGTATTACAGAAGGATTTATAAGTGTCTGAATAAATTCAGGTCTTGTTACACCTTTGGGTATAACATATATTTGGACCCAAATAGATGAAGTCATGTGTTTCATAGGTTTAATGTAAAGCCCCAGATACTACATACTGTCCTGTTTCTGTGCAAGAGATTTAAATAATCAAAAGAGCTTTTAAGGACCAGAATTAGTGCTGTTCTGAAATTGTCCTTTTCTTCATATCAGAAATGCATACAAAAAGGCTATGTGTGTATGAATATGCTACTGATATTTTACCTTTCTTAATGAAAAGTTAAATTAGTAAAATTCTTATTTCAATTTTACATTTATGTTATTGGGATAAACAATGGCAGGATATCTGGTGTTTTTAATATGCCCTTCCAATGTACGTTTACAATTTATTTTGTTTTATTTTTTGGAGATGGGGTCTTGCTTTGTTGCC
>NW_012119099.1:294909-296586 GCF_000951035.1 Colobus angolensis palliatus
TCAGCCAACTTCCAGCTGGCCCTGGGCAGTAGTAGTCCTGTGCCAGTACATGTTCTATGTGTGCCTATGCTTGGTGGGCCAGTATGCATGTTATTATCATCTTTCTATTCTCGTAAGCAGGGCTGCCAGGGAGCGTTTGATATTTGTGCACTGCCCAAAGGCACCCTGACAGAGAGGCAAATGCAACTGAAAAACAGTCTGCACTCCACCCACCAAATGTATGGCTACATGCAGAACTGCATCTCCCAAGGGAAGGGGACCTTTTCCTTTGGTCAGTGTTACTGACCACAGGTTCTTGGGCTCTCAATGCAATAGAAATTGTCATGAGGCCAAAAGAGTTTTCCCGACAAGGCTTTATTGGAGCTTATGCCCTTATCCCTCAGGCATAAGGGAGGAAGCACAGGAGAGGGAGGATTGATTCTCTGGCTGAGTCCTTGAAATGAGCTGGTAGGGATTTATTAAGCAAAGTGCAGGAATTGATATCAAGGTAGAGAATGTGGACTGGGCTGGGTAGAGCATGTGAGGGGTAGGGGATGTGGGTCAGTTTATCTGCTGGCAATGGTTGTCTTGAGTAATGGGCCACCTAGTGTTCTGGTCGGTGGCAGCAAGGCTATACTGTTGTTTAGCATTCCTCGCTGAGGTGGGACATTCACAACTTTGGTTGGATATGTTGGATTTCCTAGAGCCAGTTTCTGGAATTATTTAAGTAAAAGAATTAAACATTCTTTTATTCTTGTAAACATTATGAGATTACAGAAAAACACTGTGGCTATTTTCTTTGCATGACTGTTAGCAGGTATGTCAATGAAGTAGTGGTGTGGGTTTTGTGATCAGTGGGAATGCATGAAACAGTGCTGTAGTGGGGATGAGCTGAAGCCAAGCCCCATCCCTGCTGTCTCAGAAGCAGACACGAGCTCCCCCAGCAGTGATGCCTCCACCCAAGAAGACCGTTTTTGCTGAATTACCCTCCCAAAGAAGAGTGCACTGCCTAATTCACATAAAGGTCCTATGTAGCTGGGCCTCCAAAACTTCTCCAAACATTTTCTTCCTGTTGCTTTGAGAATTGTTTGCATTTAGTTTGAGAGTTTTTGTTTTCTAGGACAGTATCTGTTTTCTGTGAAAGTCAGAAAAGGAAGTAATACCTGATGTAAGTTTAAGCTTTTTTCTTGTGAAATACACAAAGATAAAATGCACAAATTATAAATCATAGTTTCTTGAACTGTGAGGAAGTGAAAAGTCATGCAGTCACCACTCCCATCCAGAAGAGGAGCATCACCAGCTCCCACAGACCTTTCCTATGACTTTCCCATCATAACCCTCAGTACTCCCTCAGATAACCATTGTCCTCAATTCTCCTTCCAGATTTTTACAAAAGTATGCATCCCTAAATACTATGTTAGTATTGCTTGCATTTGAATTTTATTACAAATGGAATAAAAAAAGCTATGTAATATTTGCATCTGGCTTTTTTTACACAGTATTGAGTCAGTGAGATTTATCCTCATTGTTGCATATAGCTGTAATTTGTTCATTTTCTTCACCATTTAGTAACCCATTGTAGGATTATACCATTATTTATCCATTCTATTATTGACGGACAGTTGAATCATTTCCAGTTTGGAGCTATTATGAATAGTGCTGTTATGTTCTTGTGCGTATTTCCTGAAACACATATGT
>NW_012119099.1:298062-298955 GCF_000951035.1 Colobus angolensis palliatus
GACAGAGTCTCACTGTCACCCAGGCTGGAGTGCAGTGGTGCAATCTCAGCTCACTGCAACCTCCACCTCCCATGTTCTAGCAATTCTCCTGCCTTAGCCACCCAAGTAGTTGGGACTACAGGTGCACCCCACCACGCCTGCCTAATTTTTGCATGTTTAGTAGAGACAGGGTTTTGCCATGTTGGCCAGGCTGGTCTCAAACTCCTGACCTCAGGTGGTCTGCCCACCTTGGCCTCCCAAAGTACTGGGACTACAGGTGTGAGCTACTGCCCCTGACCCTTTATATCCATATGTACTCAATGTTTAGCTCCCACTTATAAGTGAGATGTGGTATTTGGTTTTCTGTTCCTGCGTTAGTTTGCTTAGAATAATGGCCTCCAGCTACATCCATGTTTATTCGTTTTATGGACATGATTTATGGCTGCGTAGTATTCCATGGTGTATATTTACCACATTTTCTTTAACCCACTACTGATGGGTACTTAGGTTGATTTTTTTGTTTTTTCTACTGTGAAAAGTGCTGCAATGAACATATGAGTGGTAGAACAATTTATTTTTCTTTGGGTATATACCTAGTCATGGGATTGCTGGGTTACATGTTAGTTCTATTTTTAGTACTTTGAGAAATCTCCAAATTGCTTTCCACAGGGGCTGAACTAATTTTATTCTCACCAGCAGTGTATAAGCATTTCTTTTTTTCTGTGGCCTCACTAGCATCTGCTATTTTTTGACTTTTTAATAATAGCTACCTGACTAGTGTTAGATGGTATCTCATTGTGGTTTTGATTTGTATTTCTTTGAAGATTAGGGGGCCGGGCACGGTGGCTCAAGCCTGTAATCCCAGCACTTTGGGAGGCCAAGACGGGCGGATCACGAGGTCAGGAGATCGAGAC
>NW_012119099.1:301095-302899 GCF_000951035.1 Colobus angolensis palliatus
TGTAAGGTTATTTAGTTTATTTAGTTTATACTTCTCTATACAGTGTACAAGATTATACATTCCCAATACTGGATACGCCTATTCTTTTGATCTTTTTCAGCCTAAGAGGAGAAAATGGCATTTCTTTAAATTTTTCATTGCAGATGAAGGTGAAGCACTTTTTATCAACTTGTTAGTCATTTATATCTTTCTTCTGCGAATTACTAGTACAGTTGCTTTGCTTGCTTTTCTATTTGTGTGTGCGTCTTTTTTCCTCAAAATTTGTGATAGCTCTTTTTGGTTTTCTTTTGGTTTTTATTTTTATCAAAGCTCTGTGTGCCCATAATCAGGTATGCAGAGATCCTGATGAGCAAAGCAGTCAGTCCGGCCTGAGAGCTCTGCGTCCTGCTCCCCAGAGTCAAGCATTTTCAAGTCGCCTTGTTGATTTTTTTTTTGGCATTTACCTCTACGTTGCTAAATAACACGTTTATCAACTGCTATTGCTAGTTTTTCATTTTAGATTTTGTATTTTGATCTCCAACTGTGAAAGATGAGAATTTATTTCTTTTTCACCACCCCGCCCCCCCCCCATGCTTCCTGTCTTTGCATTCTCTCATTGTGATTGTGCATATCTGGAGTTCACATTAAGATGCTGTGAGTGTCATTCATAGATTAGCCATGTAGTAGTATACATTGCTGTGGCTTTTTCTTTTACACAACCTGTTACTTGCCCCCTGAAAATCATCTTGTTTTTGTCTGTTTACTTAGTTTTCTATGTAAATGACACTCATTCAACCCCAACTCTTTGTGAGATATCCCCACACTTCACAGGGGTCAGGGATCGCAGCAGTGTCATCCTGGGAGGATCTCTCTGGAGCCTCTCACCCCTTCCATCATGGCCACCCTCTATGCCTCGTGCACAGATTCCCTGTTCTTTGCCTCTCTCTTTTTTGGTCTTCTGTATCCTACATCCTATTTTTCCCTTCAGTATCTCCCTGAGAATGGGTTCATAGAAGGTAAAATTTTATGACCTCGCATCTTTGTTTTACCCTGATGCTTGATAGTTTCCTTGGGTATAAAATTTTAGGTCAGAAACTATTTTCCTTCATAATTTTGTGGGCATTGCTCCATTGTCTTCCATTTGCCAGTGATGCAGCAGGAACAAAATGATTACAGTCCTTTGTGATTTTTTTCTTCTCCAAAAGCTCATCAGAGGTTCTGTTTGTCCCCAGGATTCTAACATTTCAGGGTGATGTGCCTTGCTCTATAGCTTAAGTTTTGTCTTTTCTATCATGCTAGGCACTCACTGCACCCTTTCAATATGGTAATTCATAACTTTATTTTCTGGAATTATTTCACTGATAATTTCTTCTACTCTGTTTTCTTTTTCTGGAAGTCCCTCTGGCCTGGCCCTCTAATTATCATATTCTTTTTTCTCCTATTTTCTGTCTCTTTGCATTACAGTTTTGTTTTCTGGGAGGCTTCCCTAACTTTAATCTTCCAAATTCTATTAAATGCTTAATTTCTGCAATTTTTTTTGCTTTTACATCATTTCAGTTATTTTTTAATTGTGAAATATACATAACATAAAATTTACCATCTTAACTATTTTTAAATGTACAGTTCAGTATCGTTGAGTAGATTCACATTATTGTGTAACGAATCTCTAGAACGTTTTCATTTTGCAAAACTTAAATTCTATACCCATTAAACACTAACCTGACATTTCCCTCTTCAGCCATTCTACTTTGTATCACTATGAATTTGACCACTTTAGGTACCCCATGTAAATAGAATCATACAGTATTTGTCCTTTTGTGTCTGG
>NW_012119099.1:305029-306699 GCF_000951035.1 Colobus angolensis palliatus
TGAAGCACGTTCACATGGTTGTGCAGCCATCACTACTTTCTTTTTCCAAAATGTTTTCATCATCCCAAACTGAGCTCTGTATGCTTTAAACACTGGGTAGGGGACTCCCTATTTCCTGCCCTCAGCCCGTAACCACTGTTCTGCTTTGTCTCTGAATTCACCCATTCTGGCCACCTCGTAGACGTGGACTCACACAGCATATGCCCTTTGGTGAGGGGCTGATTTCACTCAGCACAACGTCCTCAGGCCCATCTGTGTTGTGGCGTGTGTCAGCCACGCTGCTTCTGCATCCATCTGTCCACCCTCTCCTCTCCCTAGCCCCTACCCCGTCCTGGGTCAGGAGATGTGATTTTCCTTGTGTCTTCCAGAACCACAGCCGAGAGACCGCCTGCCACCATGGCTTGAAAACCCTTACTGACTCTGTAGCCAGCGAAGTTAGACCCATATTCCTGACCTGTGTGTAATGACTGGCTTTTTTTAATGGGAGTACTTAGCTCTTTTATTTGTCCTACCTTTTCTCGGAGGTATGGAACATAGCTCCCCTCCCCCCGCTCACCACACCTACCTGAAAAACCGGAAGATTAGATCCTCCATGTCCTTAAGGAAAAGAAGAGAGTGTTTTGGTTGCCAGCAATTTGGGCTCCAGGCTTCTGTAAGTCATCAAGGTCCATGTTGGAGAATTAGAAGCAAGAAGGTAACAGAGGCAGAGGATAGGAGCAGAGGCTTAGGCGGAGGGAGAGCAGAGGCCAGCGCCCTTGGTTGTGGTGGGCTGGGGACTGAGAGATGCAACTGGGAAGACCAGAAACTCAGCCACCCTGCAGGCTAAGGGCCCACATCCTGCCTCTTCTGACCTGCCAAGTTCCTACAACATGCAGGAGAAAGTGAGGGAACTAATAAGGTGAGCTTATTAATCTGGTTAAAGGTTCTTGGCTGGGCACAGTAGCTCACACCTGTAATCTCAACACTTTGGGAGGTTGACACAGGAAGATCACTTGAAATGGAAGTGATCCACTTCCGCTGGAAGTTTGAGGCTGCAGTGAGCTATGACTGCACCACTGCATTCCAGCCTGGGTGACAGAGTGAGACCGTCTCTTTCTCTCTCTTTTTTTTTTTTTAAAGGTTCTTACCATGAGTTAGCCTCGTCTTCTGACTTTCCCAGGTTATTTGAAGGAAGCATCTGCATCAAAACTGCCAATTTACACTTTAAAAAAACTATATATAAATGTTAGATGTCTTGCCAGCTTCAGGAAGGAAAAACAGGATTTTCAAAATAAAATGTTGTAAGAATGTGTCCTCCTCCTGGGGACCGAGGGTGATTTAAGTCCCTTTGTCTTCTTTCCTCCCATGGGCCGTCTGTCCCCAGCTGAGGGCCTCCATAGGTCAAGTATGCCAGCAGCTGCTGCTGCAGCATAACACCGCCCACCACCAAAGCCATCATCTTGTCACCATTCAGAAAAAGGAGGCCTTGATTTTTGCTGCTGTTCCCGCTCCATCCCCCAGGACAGCATGTGAGTCTGTTTAGATAATCACAGTCCCAGGTGAATCTGCACTGAGCATTTTTTCCATTCTCTTACTCATGAAATGTTCATTTGGGAAAAAGAAGTAATTTCATGGCAAGACACTTATGATTTCACAGGCTGAATTCAGTCTTTCTGAGGGTAGGAGGTTAA
>NW_012119099.1:307429-309495 GCF_000951035.1 Colobus angolensis palliatus
CAGGGCAGTGCTGTCCTGTAGAACCTTCTGTGATGACGGGAATGTTCTAGATCTGTGCTGATCAACCCTGTAGCCACAGGTGGCTGCTGAGCACTTAAAAGATGTGCCTGATGTGACTGAGAAGTAGAATTTTCATTTTATTTAATTTTAACTAATTTAAACAGTCACATGTGGCCAGTGGCTGTCGTATGGGGCAATGCAAGGTAGAATATAGACAGACGGATGTTAAAGAAAAGATAACCGGATTTTGTGGTTTGCAAACCGTACTTTTAAAAAAGCTTCTGCAGATACATCATTGGAAAAACGGATTTCATAACTGTTTATTTCAGAACCACTAATTTAATCTAGCCACTTCATTTGAGAGACGAGGAAACTTAAGGCAGAAGTCGAGTCACTTTCCTGAAGTCACAGTCAGCTGCTTTAGTGCGAGGAAGGAGGAGCTGGTCACAGTTTGGTTTGGTTTGTTCCTTTTTAGAGCAATGGACATTCTGGTTTGCCAGGGGCTTCATTCAATCTGATGTCAGCTCAGTTCTTAGCGTGGCCAGTCGGTTCCTGGAAATGGCGGCTTTGGGTGAAACCACGTGCCATAAGCCATGGGAACTCAACTCTGGCTCATATCAATTAGCCTACGGTGAAACTGATTTTGTCATACAGCATATCAGCATTTCACTTAATGTTACAGTGTCCAAGAGCCTCTCAACAACATTAAGTGAGGACTTACTATAAAAGAAAGAAAGAACCAGACTTTTGTCTCCTGGGCTCCCAGAACTCCATGAGGAGTCTTGTAGTGGCTCGCCCTTTCTTGAAGCCCCAGAGTTCATCCTGCCTCCTGCACACCCCAGGTTCAGGCTGTCCTGCCTGCCTGCACCACAGCATGGGTGAACCACAGTAGGACCACGCTTCCGTGCGGGTGTACTCCTCAGCTCCTCACGCATGGATGGCTTTGGAAATGTTTGTGTGGACTCTACTCCCAGCCCCGAGGGCTAAACAGCTGGTGAGTCGTGTAGGTGCCTCATGAGAAGATTTCTCCAGCATTTCCTTGAGGGAGCTGCTGGACACAGGTAAACACTCAGCAAGGAGCAGGATGGGGCTTTGGGGGGTTGCCAGTCCATTGAGCCTGGGTGACTCCAGGAGGAGAGGAGCCAGCAGAGCTGTGCATAACCATGAACTTTTTTTAGAAGCAGCAAGCAAGGAGGAAGAGTGGAATTAATGAAAATGAGGTAGCCAACTTAACAGAAAGGCAGAAGAGGAAAGGAGGGGAAGAAAATTCCAGGAAAGTGTTTCCCCAGAGGCTTGAGTATGGTCCTGGGGACAGAAGATGGCAGGGAATCATTTGAAATCCGAGCTGAGGGCACAGAGAATACCTGCTCCCAGGATGCCGAGGAAGAACTGGGAGGCCACTGCTGAGCTGCAGGGCTTCGCCTGCCTTCGGGCACTATGTGAGGCTAGCACTGCCAGTGGAGCTGCTGGTGGGCTGGAGGAAGTGGACCCAGCCAGTGGGCAGCAGGTGTTAGCTGCAGGCCTGTGCTTGCAAGGCAACCAGACCCTGTGTCACGATGCCAAAGCCAGGGAACCTCGGGGAGGAAACACCGTGGGTGGGGACTCCTGAGTGTCAAGTGAAAATGGAAGAAACAAGAAAGACAGGGCCCCAGCCACTCCTGAGATGTGTATCTTCTGTGATTCTGTCTCCAGGGAGAGACTGTGCAGCATCCACCTTAACATCTCTGGCACAGAGCTGTTCTCTTGCCATGGGAAGGCTCTCGCCCACAGAGGAGTAAAGGGAAGGGTGCTGCTTCCTGGACTGGCTCACCGTGGCCGCTGTCTATACTTTCCCAGTCTCAAACCCTCAGTGCCCTTCAGTGTGGATGTAAGAGTGAGAGGAACGTTTAAAAAGCACATTATTCCAAATTAATCTCTAAATTTAATGCAGTTTCAATTAAAATCCCAACAGACTTTCTTTATTCTTGAACTTAACAAGATAATTAAAAATTCACCTGGAAGAATAAGCAAATAAGAAGAGCCAAGAAAGTTTGGAGAAAGAGTGCTGATGAAAGTGAGTTGCCCTG
>NW_012119099.1:309945-311720 GCF_000951035.1 Colobus angolensis palliatus
GCTTTCTTTCCCCAGGATTATAAGCCTATTCTTTTATATTTTCTTTTAATGTTGTAATTTTGGTTTTTAAGCTTAGCCATTTGGACCTCATCTCTAGGAAACAAGCAGATGGGACTAATCCCTAAGAGAAGGGAAACTCCTGCAGTGATGGCCAGCTCACCAGCTCTCTGCCTGGGAATAATGTCCACCTCCCAGTGCAGGGAGCTGGCCTCCAAGTGGAGCACAGCAGCCTCACTGGCTGAGGAGGCAGTGATCAGAGAGGGCAGCTGAAGCCACCCATTTTATGGAATGGGGCATCAGAAAGGAGGACGCTATGAAGAGAGGGGGCCCAGGAGTCTATGTGCAGGTCTCCACGAGTCCATGGCCAAGGGTTTTGCTGTCTGTGTGCAGGATGAGGCCACTCGAGGTTTACCAGATAGTCTGAGATCAGAACAGATGCACTAAAATTGGATGTGTGTGTACACTTGTCCCAGGTAAGGACCGAACACTGAATGCACAGCAGGGAAGGAGCACAGGCTGCATTTGCTGAGATTTCACATGAAATCTTATGTGTGCATTTGCTTTGTATTCTCTCTCACCAGACCTTCAAAGTAAGTGTGGTGCTCCCTGGGCTCTTACTGCACATGCTGAACTCCAGTGAGGAATGAGCTGCTTTTATCCTCTGTGATCTGTAAATTGTTACAGTTTCCCAAAAGTAAAATCTCAATCTGATTCCACAGCTGTAATAATAAAGACCGATTGGGAAAACCCCAGAGAGATTCAGGGAGTGAGGCTGTTTAGATCATCATGAGCCTGAGACAGCTGGTTCCTGCAAGAATGAATGTACAGCATTTTCTAATCAGTCTCTTGCCTTTTCCCCAAGAAGCTTTGCTTTTTTTCTTTTTGACTTTTGAACTTAGTGTACACAGAGTCAGTTCATTCATAGACACCTCATGGAGGCAACTAGAGGTCCTTGGTGAAGGTAAAGAAGTACTGGGAATGCAGCCACAGAATCCAGCTGTGTCCTCGGTTGAATTTAGCACAGTACACAATTCAGTGTGTACCCTGCAGCTTCTCCCCCAGTGATTGATGTCTTTATCAAATGTTAATAACCAAGGTAAGGGAAGTAACCAGGCAACCAAGGCAAGCGAAACATCTTCTAGAAGCAAATGCCATGGGCTGTGTGGTTTTGCTTTGCCCTGTCCTGCTGTGTTATTCATGAGTGCTGTCTCTACATTCCCCCGTCTGGAACTTTAGTACAACCTCAACACTCTGGGAAGATATTCATGGATATGCACTAAAATTAGGATTTTACCTTCCTGTGTGCAATTCAATATCTTCATTTTTCTCAAATGACTTTTGTTCCATTGAGGTGGACAAAATTCTGTATCTTACCATTTTTTTTTTCCTAAACTGTCCTGGAGACTTAACCAATTTTGGAGATGGTTGGACTGTTACCCATTTATTAAACATCTAAGACTTTCATCAAAAAGTTCCATATTCCACTCAGAAATATCTCTAAGGTATTTATATCCTAGGAAAAGTTAATTTTCTGTTAGTAACTAGCATTTCCCTGGGTAAAAATAATCAGCGAGTTTCTTTCTGTTTTTGCTCCACTTTTTCCTCCCTAAAAATCTTGTACATAAATTCCAAATGTTAGTGTTCAGAGTGGACACCACACTCTAGCCCCTTAAGACAATCAAAATCCTTCCCTCCTGGTCTCCTTCCTCCCTCCCTGCCCTCCTGCCCTCCCTCCCTTCCTCCTTCCCTCTCCCCTTCCCTCCCTTTCTTTCTTC
>NW_012119099.1:311770-314690 GCF_000951035.1 Colobus angolensis palliatus
TTCTTTTTTTTTCTTCTTTTTTGATAGGGTCTCGTTCTACCACCCAGGCTAGAGTGAAGTGATTTGATCATGGCTCACTGCAGCCCCAACCTCTCCAGGCTCAAGTGATTTTCATGCCTCAGCCTTCCCAGTAGCTGGGATTATAGGTGTGCACTATCATGCCTGGCTAATTTTTTACATTTTTTGTAGAGACAGGGTCACGCCATGTTGCCCAGGCTAGTCTTGAACTCCTGGGCTCAAGCAGCTCCTGCCTCAGCCTCCCAAAGTGCTGGGATTTGCGAGTCATCACACATGACCTCCTTTTTAATTGAGGTATAACTTACATATGTGCATGGAGATGTGCACGAAGTGACCCAGGTCTAAAAAGTACAGCATTCAGCCCCCCAGAATCCTCTTCATGTTCCCCTGGTTACCGGCTTCTACTCAAGGATAATGATGATCCTAGTCCGTTTTATTCAGGGATTAATATCAAAGAAAATACCTGAAGATACAGCCTATAGAATGCCTGCTTGGCTGTTTTTCATTTTCTTCTCATTGTTCTTTTGATGAACCCCTGAGTCTCAGATAAGTGGTCTTTGGGAAAAGACCTTACCATATTAACATCCTCAGGGTGGTCTGTCTGTCTTCTTAGTTTTGGCTGCTTCTGTGAGCATTGAGGACTGTTGCCCTGCAGCTCAGCCAGATTTCACCTCCCTCTACTCTAAGGCCTGAACCAGCTGTAGTCATCCCTTCGCCAAAAATGAGACTTTTCACCTCCATCCAGGGGCAGGTCCTAGAGCGAGTTCTCAGCTTGCTCCCTGAGGTGCCCAGGACTTGCCCAGCCACCTGTGCCCAACAAACTGCTGTTTTTCTGCCTGGTGCCCAGTACATTGGCCCTGCCCACATGAGTCCCTTGCTGCCATAGCTTCCTTGACCTCTCTGGTCACTGCAGTGGGACTGGATCTTAACCCACCTAGCTGGGACCCACAGAACCTGCCTAGCTCCTGGCTGCCCAGGGCTGGATGCTTTTCTAGTCCAGGAAACCAACCCTCAAGAGACTAGTGAATGATGGCATGATCCCATCACTGCTGCCTGCCTCGAAGCCTCCAACTCCCACGAACTGGCCTCCAGGTCCCAGGCTGCAAGAGCTCCTGGAGACTGTGCTAGTCCCAAGGAAGTCCTGGCTCCTTGAGGACTGATCCCCTTCCACTCCATTAGGCCATCAGCTGCCGTCCTCAGCCTCCCCTGCCTCCCCTGCCTCCCCCGGGTTCTGCTGATGAGGGTGCAGCACACCGCGTAACTCATAGCCTCTGCATGTGGTCTGTAAGGGAACAGTAATCTAAGTGACATGGCTTTTCCAGAATGAACTGAGAGCTCAGATGAAACATAACTCAATTCATCCCTTTTCTGCAAGTCATCTTCCATCCATGTGGAAAGTGTGAATGATATCAGCTGTGCCACACTGATACCGACCCCCTTGTTCCTGAAAATACACCTTAGAGCTCACGAAAGCACACTCCAGTGACTGGAAAGGAAGTCACTTTTGTCTTAAGAACAGCAGCAGAGCAGCCTCTGAGATGCACAGGGCTCTACAGGTTGCTGCTTGGCCTTACGTGTGAGGTTTCCTAAGTACACACAGCTTTTTTTTTTCCTTTTATTTCTGAGAAATTTAATTATTATAGTTCTTTTTTAAATCAACTTTTATTTTAAAGTTTCAGGGTACATGTGCAGGATGTGCAGGTTTGGTACATAGGTGTGCCATGGTGGTTTGCCGCACAGATCAACCCATCACCTAGGTATTAAGCTCAGCGTACATTAGTGATTCTTCCTGATGCTCTCCCTCCCCCACCCCCAACAGACCTCAGTGTGTGTTGTTTCCCTCCATGTGTCCATGTGTTCTCATTGTTCACCTTCCACTTAGAAGTGAGAACATACTTTGTTTGGTTTTCTGTTTTCTGCACTAGTTTGCTGAGGAAAGGGGCTTCCAGCTCCATCCATGTCCCTGCAAAGGACAGGATTTTGTTTTTTCGTGGCTGCATAGTATGTTGTATATGTACCACATTTTCTTTATTCAGTCTATCACTGATGGGCATTTGGGTTGGTTCCTTGACTTTGCTATTGTGAATGGTGCTGCAGTGGACATAACGTGTGCATGTATCTTTATAACAGAAGGATTTATATTCCTTTGGGTGTATAACCACTGATAGGATTGCTGGGTCAAATTGTTTTTCTTCTAGATCTTCGAGGACTACAAGGAACTTACACAAATTTACAAGAAAAAAACAACATCCCCATTAAAAAGTGGGCAAAGGACATGAACAGACACTTCTCAGAAAAAGACATTTATGTAGCCAACAAACATATGAAAAAAACCTCAACATCACTGATCATTAGAGAAATAAATGCAAAGTAAAACCACAGTGAGATACCATCTCACACCAGCCAGAATGGCAATTATTAAAAAGTCCAGAAACAACAGATGCTTGCGAGGTTGTGGAGAAAAAGGAACAGTTTTTTTTTTGAGATAGTATATTAGTCCATTTTCATGCTGTTGATAAAGACATACCTGAGACTGGGAAGAAAAAGAGGATTAATTGGATTTACAGTTCCACATTGCTGGGGAGGTCTCAGAATCATGGCAGGAGGTGAAAGGCACTTCTTTCTTTCTTTTTTTTGAGATGGAGTCTCACTCTGTTGCCCAGGCTGGGCAGTGGTGTGATTTCAGCTCACTACACCCTCCGCCCCCTGGGTTCAAGCGATTCTCCTGCCTCGGCCTCCTCAGTAGCTGGGATTACAGGCGCCTGCCACCATGCCCAACTAAGTTTTGTATTTTTAGTAGAGGCGGGGTTTCACCATCTTGGCCAGGCTGGTCTTGAACTCCTGACCTCGTGATCCTCCCGCCTTAACCTCCCAAAGTGCTGGGATTACAGGCATGAGCCAC
>NW_012119099.1:315861-317511 GCF_000951035.1 Colobus angolensis palliatus
AGTTTCAGTCATTTTGTTTGGTTTTTCAACCATGGCTTTGATCTTGCCTGACTTTAGTCTCAACCTATGACCCATTTATAGTTACATGTCAAGAACTAGTGCTCACTTTGGCAGCATACATACCAAAATGGGGATGATACAGAGAAGACTGGCAGGGTCCCTGCGCAAGGAAAACAAACAAATAACTTTTTTTGTTTTAAAGAGAGTCTCACTCTGTCACCCAGGCTGGTGTGATCATGGCTCACTGCCACCTTGAATTCCTGGGCTCCGGTGATTCTCCCACCTCAGCTTCCCAAGTAGCTGCAACTACAGACATGCACCATCATACTTGCCTGATTTTTATTTTTATTTATTTTATGTTTATTTTTTTGAGACAGGGTCTCACTCTGTTGCCCTGGCTGGAGTGCTGTGGCATGATCTCTGCTCACTGCAACCTCTGCCTCCTGAGTTCAAGCAAATCTCCCCCCTCAGCCTCCCGAGTAGCTGGGATTACAGGCACACACCACCATTCCCGGCTAATTTTTGAATTTTTTTTGGTACATAAGAGGTTTCACCGTGTTGGCCAGGCTGGTCTCGAACTCCTAACCTAATCTGTCTACCTTGGCCTCCCAAAGTGCTGGGCCACCACTCTGAGCCCAAAAAACTGTTCTTGACAGTGTTAAATTAACTAGCATATAGGCGCCTTCTTGGTTGTGGGAGATGGTGGCATTGTTGAGCTTTCAGATCCATCTGACCTCTCAAATGCTTCTGAAGATTTTGCAGATGAAGAAAAACACTGTTTTGTATCAGCAATGATAGAAGATGTTAAGTGTGTATAAAATGTTCTCATGATTTGGGAAAAGAAAGATTTAGCAAGTGTTAAAGTGAATTTGGGAAGGGAGGGAGGAGGGGTGAGAAGGAGAACCTGGCCCGTTTGGACGCACAAGTTCCTTGGGGCGGTAGCATTTACCAGTGCAGAGAGCAATGCCATCCACCGCAGAGTCGGTTCCTGGTGGGCCTGACCTGGGCTCAGAAAATGGGGTTCTAGTTTCTTTAACTGACAAGAAGGAACCAAAGTTTTAGCGCTTACTCGTCTAGAATCTGCCCTCTCCCACCCTCAGCCTTTATTTTCACTCTTGTCGAAGACGGATTGAGCAAGCTGCAGGGCCTCTTTCAGCAGGGTCTGCTTTCAACGCTGCCAACAGTGCTGACATCCATGCCGCGGCCATCCTGCCTGGTGTCCTCTCTTCTGCTCACCCTTCTCCAGTGGCAGTGTCCACAGCAAATGGGACATGTGCTTCAGAGGCAAATGGATCTGGTGTTCTGGCCCTGACTCTGGCACTAGAAATCTGTCTTTTTGCTCTGGCTTTCTTATCTGTAAAATGAGTATAATACTAGTCACTGTGCATGGCTGTAAATGAGAAAATGCACAGTGACAGGCCCATTACAGGCACTCAGCAAATGCCACTGCCCTTCCCAGCCCACCATTTTTTTGATCTTCATATTTAAGGGACTCCTACCTTTTTTGTGTGTGTGTGAGACCGGGTTTTGTTCTCTTGTGCAGGCGGGAGTGCAACGGCATGATCTTGGCTCACTGCAAGCTCCGCATCCTGGGCTCAAACAATCTTCCTGCTTCAGCCTCTCAAGTAGCTGGGACTACAGGCATGTGCC
>NW_012119099.1:317588-319090 GCF_000951035.1 Colobus angolensis palliatus
CATCTGGTTTGAATGATTTCAGTGAACTAGATGGGGCACCCCCCACCACCACTTCCTGGTTTTTGTTCCTTCTGCTCTTTCTTTTTTGAGGTGGAGTCTCTGTCACCCCAGCTAGAGTGCAGTGGCACGATCTCAGCTGACTGCAACCTCCACCTCCCAGGTTCAAGCAATTCTCCTGCTTCAGCTTCCTGAGTAGCTGGGATTACAGGTGCCCACCACCACACCCAGCTAATTTTGTATTTTTAGTAGAGATGGGGTTTCACTCCAGGCTGGTCTCAAACTCCTGACCTCAGGTGATCCACCCACCTCAGCCTCCCTAACCTACAAACCTCTTCAGAAAGTATAAAATCAAAGCATTCCCCATTTCTAAAGCAGTGTCCAGCTCCCATCAGGTAGCTATTGAACCCAAAGAGACTTTGAAGCCAAAAGTCCACACACGGGATCAGCTTCCCAGTGACCCCAGAAGTTACAAGATGGGGCCCTCCCAATAAAAGGCATCCTCAGGCTTTTACATAATGCTGATGTGCTTAGGGACTGCTGAAAGTTGGTTGTGCTTGAGTCATGAAAGCCAAGATGAAGAGATGTTATTAAGGTTGTGTGTTGCTTTCAGCCAGATACTCCTCACTGGGGAAATGTAACTGCAAAGCAGACTCCAGAACACACTGTCTTCCTGAAAGCTGGTGCTTTTGGGGGACATTCTGGGGCCCATCAGGGTCATCCTGGACACTGACTGAAACTGAGAAGAGGTTTGCTGGGAAGACAGGGACAGATTACTTATATCTGCGTCATTCAGGTGTATCTGTGTCATTCAGGTATCCGTGTCATTCAGGTAAACCCAACATGTGACGTGTGACACCATCTCTTTTGACCTCAGTTTCAAATGAGATATTTCACCAACCTTATTGCTAAGGGTCAGGCTAGCTTGAAATAACCCTCAAAAAATCTAGATAAAAAGCTAAATGAGATTATAGACTTTTTTTTTTTTTTTGCCTAAGATTATTTGCTTCCAGAACCTCTTTACACACACTTTGAGGAGAATTCCATCAAACCTCCTTCTCTTATTCCATCTTAGTGTCATGCCTTATTCCTCTTCACCCTGCCTCTCCTTTTCAGCTACAAATTGATTCTGACAGAAACACCCTAAATGACCTTCCCAGGGCAGTCAGAGAGTTAACTTGTTGTAGGGCTGCATTTGGCCATCTGGGCAGAGGGAAGGAACAGTGGTCGGTGTCCACCCTGTGGGAGGGAGCCAGCACCCACCACAGCTTTCCAAGTTTTTTGGCTTCGCATTTCCCAGGACAGGGCACGAAGAGGAAGAGCTCCTCAGTGACTGCGGGAAGACTGCAGGAAGGAACCCTAGACCTGCCCAATTCTTCTTGTCCCAAAACCCAACACAGACCTAAAACTCAGCCAAGCCCAAGCTATGCCCCGCTTCTGCAGTCTGTTGCAAGGCCCCTGCTTAAACAACCTGAGCTCCCAGCTTTAGCAGGCTTGGGAACCTG
>NW_012119099.1:320445-322215 GCF_000951035.1 Colobus angolensis palliatus
TGGTGGTGGTGATGATGGGAATGGTTATGAAGGTAGTGATGATGGTAGTGATGATGGGAATGGTTATGAAGGTAGTGATGATGATGGTGATGATGGGAATGGTTATGAAGGTAGTGATGATGATGGTAGTGATGATGGGAATGGTTATGAAGGTAGTGATGATGGTGGTGGGGATGATGGGAATGGTTATGAAGGTAGTGATGATGATGGTAGTGATGATGGGAATGGTTATGAAGGTAGTGATGATGGTGGTAGTGATGATGGTAATCGTTATGAAGGTAGTGATGATGATAGTGGCGATGATGATGATGGTGATAGTGATTCTTCCTTGACCACATGAGTCTGGGAAATGCCGGCCTGTACAAAACTAATCAGGCGGATTAATTTGAGAATAAGATATCTTTGAGCCTTTGATGACTCTCCTGAGGGATGGACGGAAATCCTCTAGTGTTTTGAGCACTGAAGGCTTTTCCTCAGTGCTATCCTGTGAATGGAGTTGGGCAACACCAGGCCATTCCTGGTACCAAAACGAAATGTACTCTGAGCAAATTTGGGAAGTTTATTCTTATGTTGCCTTACTGAAAAATCCAAAGGTAGATTCTCATCCCAGTCTTCCTCATCTGTGATACTGCACAGTTTGCAATAGTATTTGTTTATTACTACTTTTCTCTCCTGCAGAACATTGACATCACCAATTTCAGCAGCAGCTGGAGCGATGGCCTGGCCTTCTGTGCTCTGCTCCACACCTACCTGCCTGCCCACATCCCCTACCAGGAGCTGAACAGTCAGGAGAAAGTAAGTCATGGCCCTGTCACCTTGGTTATCCTCTAGGAAATGCAGGGGGATTCCTAATTGAGAAACGCCACTGTGGGAGGGGCTAACAGGCCTGAAGTAGAAGTTGGGGTATTGATACCAGGTATAGATAACTCGTGTATGTGTGACTGCACCGTGGAATCCCATCCTCAGCAAATCTTCCTCAGCTTCCCTTCTGAGGAATCTCACCTTCATGGTTTCAAGACCTCGGCCAGCATTTTTCAAAGTCTATTCCAAAGAACCAGGAAGCACCAACAAAAAGAATTCCCTGCTCAGATAAGTCTGGGACACTGTATATTGCATCACATTTTCAGAGAGCATGGTGCCTGTTAACACATTAAAGACTTCAAGAAGTCCTACATTAAGAAATCTGTGTGACTGTTTAACCCAACATAGATCAGATCCACATAACCTCTTTACTTATATTTCTTTATTTTACTACAATCACTATAACAAGGGTTGGCAAATTTTCCCTGTTAAGGGCCATGTAATAGACTCAGTGGGTCAGTTGGTCTCAGTCACAACTATCCAGCTCTACCATCGGGCTAAAGAGGCCATTGATCACTTTGTAAATGAATGGGCATGGCTGTGTGCCAACAGAACTTTATTTACAAAAACAGGCTATGAGCCACATTTGGCCCATGGTCAGCAGTTTGCCAACCCCTGACCTAGAACCTCCTACAAAATGTCCCACAGAGAATACTTTGGAAAATGCTGTGCTGCGTCCTGCTGTTGGTCACTCAAGAATTTCTTTTCAAGCATTGGGCACTGTCATAAGAAAACAATAAACAGTAGAGACGTTCTGCGCCCTCATGAGCTAGACAGACAATAAGCAAGCAAGTAGATTTATAACAAGTAAAATTATGAATGAGCAAGGATAAGTGGTCAAAGAGCCCAGAGAGAAACTCAGTGCTGTGAGACTGAGTGACAGGGATCGCATTTAGACCAGGGAGACTG
>NW_012119099.1:324584-328639 GCF_000951035.1 Colobus angolensis palliatus
TGCTTAGTCCAGACAGACTCAGGTGGTGGACTGGAGTGTGCTTATGTCAGTGTCTGAAATGAATGAAGTGTGACCCCGAGAGGGGGAACTCTAGGATCGGCGTCCATTCTCCCGTTGGTTTTGAGTGTGAGGCCCAACAAGCACAGCCCCTCAAGTCTTGCCGGTGACAGAGTTTCACCACAGGTTGGGTGCTTAGGCTGTCCTAGAACTGGAAGGTCCCAGGCCTGCACCATCCTCTCCCGACCAGGACAGACTGAAGCAGTGATGGCATCACCCTGCCCGGCCCCTGTGGGCTGAGCCGCATCTGAAGCTTACAGCCCATGGGGGAAGTGAGGCCCTTCGGAGCTGCTGCTTGTCTGTGGCTTCTGCCTCCCAGGGCCTCTGCACAGTGATGGTGACAGTGATCAAATGAAAGAGCACTAGGATAATAACACTTGGTCACAGATGTTCTGCTGCTGCAAAAATGAATAAAAGTCACTGTTGTGAATAAAAAACCACCCCCTCTCTGTATTCCATGTCACCCTGTGTACTGTTTCAGGGTATTTTGAGACAGTTTTTCATCAAGGGATCCTCCCACATCAGGCTTTGGAGTAACTGGGATTACAGGAGCGTGCCACCATGCCCAGCTCCCCCTGTGTTTTCACAACAGATATTGAACACAGAAGAAACAGCATGCAGCACCCTGTGAAAACACAAGCGGTGCCAGGCGTAGTGGTACACACCTGTAATCCCAGCTACTCCGGAGCCTGAGGCCAGGGGATCCCTTGAACCCAGAATTTTGAGGCTACGGTAGTGAGCCCATCTAAAAGAAAAAGAAAAAGAAAACATAAGTGGTTTCGTTAGAATCAAGCTGGAAAGTTTTTGCATAAAACCTTGAGTTTAGAAATGCCTTCTCTCGTTAGACCTTACTAGTAATCAATGAATACAAATTAAAATAATAAAATATTTTCAGCCTGACACATTTGGCAGAGACAGTACAGGAAAATGGCCACTTATATACTATTGCTGGAACCAAAAACTGGGGTAATGCTCTAGAAAGCAATGTTTGGCATTACATATTAAAAGCCATAAAATATTTTACTTCTGGAACAATGGTGGCCTAAACACTGGCTAAAAAACCCCCCACCTCTTCAAAAACTAAGCAAAAGAGCTTTGAAGTAAAGACAAAGGCTTCAATAGCACCAAAATAGGAGATTGCTGCCAGTAATTTGGGCTAAATGGAAGGAAGCCAGGAGTGCACAGCTCCTGTCTCAACAAAACAGAGTAGCGTTAGGGAAACAAGTGTGTAGTTTCCAGCGCATGCCCGCTCCTTTCCTTTAATTTCAAGGAACGGGCATGGCAGCTTGGGCAGGATCACCACAGATCAGCAGCTTTCCACGGCATGGGCCACAGACTGGAAGAAAATGTGGTGGCCACATCTTTCTGTTTTTTGGTGACCTGGTGCCTAGTGTTTGCTTCAGTGTCAGGGAAAACCTGTCACTTCAGACTTTAGATGTTCAAGCAAGGGCAGAGAGTGAGAGCTGGGGGGGAAATGGAAAAGTGTATAAAATGATGTATGAAATCTAAAATATATAATTATGTATAAAATCTAAACATATAAAATTAAGAAATTTGGCCAGGTGCAGTGGCCCACGTCTATAATCCCAGCAGTTTGGAAGGCCTAGACAGGCGGATCATCTGAGGTCAGGAGTTCAAAACCAGCTTGGCCAATATGGTGAAACCCAGTCTCTACTAAAAATACAAAAACAAAACAAAAAAAAATTAGCCAGGTGTGGTGTTGCATGTCTATAATCTCAGCTACTGAGGTGACTGAGAAACGAGAATCACTTGAACCTGGGAGGCAGAGATTGCAGTGAGCTGAGCTTGAGTCACTACACTCCAGCCTGGGTGACAGGGCAAGATTCCATCTCAAAGAAATTCCACTGAGGAACATAAAACTGAGTATGTAAAGAAACATTTATCTCTCAATTATACTTAATATAACAATTTAATTAAATTTTAATATAATCCTAATAATTTTGAAATGAATTTTGGAATGGGAGAAGCATGATCAAACGATTCTTAAGTTCATCTAGATGAACACACATCAGAGAATAGCTAGGAAGAGTCCACAAAAGAAGCCACACACTAGGGCTGAATGATTGTGGAGCACCACCATTAACGTTCTAAGGGGAAATTATTTTCCCTGTCCAGCCAGCCCGTTAACTGAATGTGATGGTAGAAAAGGGAAATTTTCATACATCCAGAAAATATGTCTCCCCATATTCTTTCTTAAGAAGGAAACCTGGGCAATAGAATGGGAGTAAAATCCAAAAATCAGTGAGGTTCTGGAGGGCTTGGAGCTGAAGGGTTTCATAGAATGATGAGATGATTAAGAGCTCGAGGCTGTGATAAAGGAGATGAGAAGCTGTGCGAGGAGGCCAGGTTCCAACTATGATACAGGCCTTCTGTGTCAGAACAGAATGGCAGCAGCCATGAGGAGAATGTTAGGACTTAAAAGCAACAGTCAGAATGGGCAAGAAGCCAGATGAGAAGGAGGCATGAAGTTCTCCTCCCAGTAGGGAAAAACCCCAAACAAGCAGAAATTGTAGGAAAAAACCAAACTTTTGAAGAAAGGCAGGGTCCAAATCTGGAGCACACTAAAATGTGGGGTGATTTTGGACGACTGGTAGAGTAACAGAGGAACTCCTTTGAATGATGCTTTGAGTGGCGAAGGTCACGACGGTGGAACTGTAGAGGACACGTGCCCAGAACTGACTTCTGTAATGCTGCTTGTGGTTTTCAGCTTCTGGAATCATTCTAGTCAGAGAGCACAAAGGACTTAAATGTGCTTCCAGAAAAGGAAGCAAATATTCTCAGCTGTGGCAGTTTACAACTTGACCAGGTAGAGGGAAGAAAGGGGAATTTACTCCTGACATACAAAGTAGAGTCAGGAAGTGTCCACACCCAATGGGACAAAAAATAGAAGTTCACGGATATTATTTAAGGTCACAAACATAGCTAATATTAATATGGGCACGAAAATTAGCTACGTGTCTACAGTGTAAGGAGGAGGCAGATGCATGGTGCCTGAGTCCTCATTTGTCCTGGAGGAAGTCAGTAGAAAATGCCTTCATTTTAGAAATCAAGTAGTAGTCGTGTAAGCATATTGCAGAGATATGGAAATAATCCATAACTAAACAGAAATTGAAAGGTAGTTCTCTGAAGGATCAGGATTGAAGGACCAGGTTTTCATTTTATTTAAATACAATCTATACATACTACAATATATGCATTTATTACCTTGATAATTTTTTTATTAATAGCATCATGATTAAGCAACTTTGTTATGCAACAGAATGTGTATGCCATAAATCTTGCAAAGTGTAAATTACTTAAATCTTGACAAAGCTAAACAAAAATTTATCTTTGGTAGGTGTCAATCAATAATGTTAGTTTTGGTGCAGTTGCAACCTGTTTTTTTTTTTTTTTTTCCTAAACTGAGACCATATTTTGTACACTTGACTTACTATTCTTTGTTTTATAATAGTGAATAATCTATATGGGAATATCAGTTGATGTTCTTTCCTGGCAAAAGCTATATATTTTAAATTACTGATTCCAGTCTCCTTGTCTTTTTAACCTAGAAGAGGAATCTTCTGTTGGCATTTGAAGCAGCTGAAAGTGTAGGCATCAAACCCAGCCTGGTAAGTATCCTATTTTGTATCCTTGTGATACTTTAATTGTATGAGAAATAACTTTATGCCATCTGATAAACGATTCCTTGTAGAACATTGACATCTGTTTGCCAAAAGTCTGTTGCTCTCAATACCTGATATAGAGTTATCCAGCTGATATAATCACATATGAACATATGATTTAGAGATTTTCAAGTCTAAGAGATTTTCAGTCACATAAGGTTTCATATGGACCAATTTCAGTTCTGGAAACACAGTGGACTGAATTATTATTAGAGCCCTCTTGTTCAGAGCACCTAGAGATCTGAATAAAATGCTATTTTAAAAAATAACAACACATAGCTAAGCTCTCAGGAAAGAATGGGAAATACCCAGATG
>NW_012119099.1:333216-334369 GCF_000951035.1 Colobus angolensis palliatus
ACTGCAGTCCTCATCCCCGCACCTGTGTCCTCCCGTTCGTTCACACTCCCAGTCACACCCACACAGGCTTGTCCCCCACAGAACTTGACAGGAGGTCACCTGTGTGTGAATGGCCTGTGTCTGCTGTGCAGGATGGAGCAGGCTGAGGGTGTGTGCCTCTGGGGATTCTGGACTGACAGCAAATCCGGGCAGTATTTCAGCTCTGGACTGATTTGGCCTTTAGTGCTTCCCCAGGCCTCTTACATCGGCATGGGAAAAAGAAGCCCTTAGGGGTGGGCGGTGAAGGCCCATTTATACTTAACAAAGAAGAATGCAATTGCCCTGGCACCCTACTGGTCACCTCAAGTGGCAACAGAGCCCCCCCAGAGCCGCCCCATTCCCTCAGAAGTGCTTGGTCCGGCCCGGGTGCCCATCTGGTGGCTCTGTGGCATTCTGGGCAGATCTGTGTGCACTACACAGTAAGTGAGGGCGTGGCTCACACAGGTGGTTGAGGGAAATAGGTAATGCCTATCCCTTGCTGTTTTAAGTGCCAAATAGCCCATTAGTGCCCCTCCAACAAAGGATCATCCTTCCAGTGTGTCACCGAGAATGACAGTGACTGCCATTACTACTCAAAGTACATTCTGATTGCTGATCTGAGCCACTGGTTCAGAGCCAGGTTCTAGAGGCTGCAGGTCTAGCCCCTGACCATTCCTGGAGAGGTAGGAGCTCAGTCCCCTCCTCCAAGCCAGACCTTTGCAGAGGTGGCAGCTGGGCTGCACAGGTCAGCGGATCTCTGAGTCTCAAGCCACCTTGAGACCAACAGGACCCCAGCCCTGTTAGTGGATCCCAGCCGCGGCTCTGCATCAGAACCTCCAGCGGACCCTTTTGAAAACACTCTTGGCTGCCCTAGTTGGTTGACTTCAGAATGTCTGGAATGGGACCAGAGATGGAGTCTACATGTTTTGAAAGTTCTTTAGGCGGCTGAAGCACAGCTGCATGGAGCACCACTGAGAGGGTGGACACCTTTCCCTGGCAGCCACAAGGCAGGCAGCCTGGAGCTCCTGAGCAGCTGTTTGGTGATGGTCATTACATCACCCATGCCTTTGTATTTAAATGAAACTTGACACAGTCACAACCAATTCAACCTGAAAGTTATTACTTCTGCTGTTTC
>NW_012119099.1:334419-334756 GCF_000951035.1 Colobus angolensis palliatus
GGAAACGTGCGCACTCAGCCCTTTGGGGAAAGATGGGAGTTCTAGGTAACAATATTAACACCTAGAACTTGATTCACTTTTAGCTCCCACAGTCCTTATTTGATTCATTGTAGCAAAAGGAAAGCCTGTGAGAATGCAAGGGAGCCCCTGGCTGCTTTACTAGAGCCCCTGGGAGGTGCCCCACACCTCTGCCACCGCAGTCTGTGTGCTCCCGAGCAGCCGGTGGCTTTCACACTAGAGAGACTGCAGTCCTCATCCCCGCACCTGTGTCCTCCCGTTCGTTCACACTCCCAGTCACACCCACACAGGCTTGTCCCCCACAGAACTTGACAGGAGG
>NW_012119099.1:339831-341657 GCF_000951035.1 Colobus angolensis palliatus
GCCTCCCAAAGTGCTGGGATTACAGGCTTGAGCCACCACGCCCGGCCTGAAGATCCTTTTTTTAATGTATAATTTTTACATGAAAGACAGCTGCAAAATGCAAGCCCCAGTAGAGTAGGGGAGTTTTTCAAGGCGAGAAGTCGCTGTCCTCTGCATGGAACATCGATTGAATTTTCCTTGTCTGATGGTAGCCCCCGGCCCCCCGCCCTGTGGGGATAACATTCTCAGGAGCTTCTCTTGTCCTAGCCCCTTTCATTTCAAAAACAATATGTCTTTTGTTTTCCTTTTTCATTCCGTTATTGTTTTACAGCTTTTGTAGAGACCAATCCAAGTAGATGCTGGTGGGAGTTAGATAAAAACACACATCCCCAGGGCACAAGTCATCCAGCGGTGAGGAATCCCTGCCATGCTCTCTTCCCTACTGTCCACAAATGTTACAGAGACTCCCTTAGCCTCCCCTTCCTCTTCCCCACTGAGGGCCGGCTTGTGGAGATGGAGGACTCCGGCCCATAGATGCAGACCACCTGCCAAATCTAGCAATAGCTCTCACCCTTCCAAAGCTCGAGTGCCATTTTGAGATGACCTACCAATGACATGCAGTAAGGGATATAACCTCACAGCCTTTTTAGAAGCGTTTTGAATATCTACAGTTGCCTCAATTCACTGGGCATTTCACTCCTCTGAACCAGGTTAGAATTTTGCTAAATCTGTAGCGTCCTGAGTAGCACACTAATTTTAACTACATTAGTTGAATGTAATTGATACATCTGTGGCCTCGTCGTGTCTGTAAAGACCACACTAGATTGTACTCAGCAGTGTTAGGATGTGACATGCTAATTAGATGTATTTATTCACAGGAAAGTGTATGATAAATGACTGTAATATTTCTAATAAATATATTTTGTTTCTGATTTTTTTCTCAGTGACATTTATCATTAATATTTTTTGAAAGTGCCACGCTTACACTGAGTGTTTTCAAACCAGCATCTTCATGCATATATTCCTTGTTGGGTCACAATCTCCACAGCAGCTGCTCTTGTGGGTGGTGCTGGAATTTTCGGCAGAGGACTGGGCTCCTGCTGGCTCCTCTGCTTCCCGTGTACAGCTTTCTTGCTGAGGCCACAGGCTCATACGAAGATCACCCTTCAAGGCCTACCCAGGACACTGCTGAGCTGTGCAGATGTGCACACGATATGTGCAATGTCATACGTCTGAGTAAATGCCAACCGAGACCCTGGAAACCACTCGCTGGGGGAATTATGCCAAGATTGAGGAGGCAAGGTGAAGAACTTTTTTTTTTTTTTGAGATGGAGTCTAGCCCTGTCGCCAGGCTGGAGTGCAGTGCCACAATCTTGGCTCACTGAAACCTTCGGCTCACTGAAACCTCCGCCTCCCAGATTCAAGCAATTCTTTTGCCTCAGCCTCCCGAGTAGCTGGGACTACAGGCACATGCCACCCACACCCAACTAATCTTTGTATTTTTAGTAGAGAATGGGGGTCACCGTGTTGGCCAGGATGGTCTGGATCTCTTGACCTTATGATCTGCCCGTCTCGGCCTCCCAAAGTGCTGGGATTACAGGCCGGAGCCACCAAGCACGACCGAAGATACTTTTTTAAACGATTGCTTCCTTACCCCTCCCTAGTTCATGTTTTCTTGTACATAGTTACATTTCTTCCTTGCTATACTACAAATCCCTAATTTTCGTTGGTCAGAGAGATGGATTTGAGACTGAGCTCCCATCTCCTCGGCTGCCACACCTGATTAAAGCCTTCTTCCTTGGCAATCCTCATCTCAGTGATTGGCTTTTTGTGGGTGAGCAGCTTAG
>NW_012119099.1:342177-343664 GCF_000951035.1 Colobus angolensis palliatus
TGGGCAGATGTGCGCCGCGGCTGCGGCACAGGATGGCAGCGGCTGCTCGGCCCCATCCTAAGGCAGCGGAATGCCCAGAGCTGGCGCCTGGCTCCAGGCGCAGGCCGAGTAGAAGCTAGGCGGGCAGCGGCGTAGGCCTGCCCTTCCCGCCGGCCAGACAGCCCGCTCTGACCCAGCCATCTGCCTCCGCTTGCATCCTGGCAGTGCCGACCCTGGGGCAACTTCACTGCGGTGGCCAAGCCAAGAGCGACCAAACGATGGCGGCACAGGGGCGGGAACTGGCCCGCACCCCTGAACAGAGCAAGCCGAGGAGCAGGTGCGCCCGCAGCTCTGTGAGGCGTCACTCATGACAGGCAGGCTGGGCGCTGCCATCCCGAACCCTCCCGGGGACGATCCGCCAGCCCAGGCCGGCGCCGGAGCTGCAGCGCCACCTGCAGGCCAAGGAGTTTTTTCTGGGAGGCTGGAGCTTCCGTTGCAGTGACGTCACAGGTGCGCATGCGCACTGGTGTGTAACGGACTGGCTTGGCCTTACCTGCATGGCTTGGCCTTACCCACGAGGCTTGGTGGTGGTCGCTTGGCTTGGCGGTGATCGTTTGGCCTGGCGGTGGTCGCTTGGCTTGGTGTGGCGGTGGTCGCTTGGCTTGGTGTGGCAGTGATCGCTTGGCTTAGCATTTCTGGCTTGGCGGTGCTCCTTTCACAGATTGGAAACCAGGGGCTTTCCTGCCGGGAGGTTGTGGCCGAGGCAGTAGCTCTCTACTGATGGCCTCCAGGGGTGGAGAAGAGCGGGGAGGGTCTGAGGGGTCTCTGAAACCGACAGTCGCCGCCCTGAGGAAGACCCCTAGCGTTGGGAGCCAGGAGGACCAGTTGTCCTTAAGCTGCCTGGGGGACTGGTGGTCCTCAGACTCCTTCAGCTGGTTAAGCGACAGCGCGGGCAGTGACAGCAAGCACGTTGAGGGCGCCGTAGACCAGCCCCAGCAGGACATCCACCTGGAAGATCTCTGCGAGCTCCACAGAGCTGCCCGGTCGGGCGACGTCCTTGGGGTGGAGCGCATCCTGGCTCCTGGAGACCCTGGCATGAACAAGAGGGATAGGAAGGAGAGGTAATGGCCAGGCGAAGGAGGCGGGCGTGCCGTCCTGTTAGGGACCCCGGCTTTCTGGTGCCCGCAGGCCCCATGGCACCCGGGAGGGGAAATCTCAGAGGGGTCAGGGGCCCAGGTCTCTTAGTGAGACAGGAGAACATATAAATGATTATTACTATTGCAAATGTGTTGCTTTACTTTACAGGAGTTTTCTTGAAAAATATTGCACTTCCCCAAGGCGGAGCTTGCAGTGAGCTGAGATCGCGCCACTGCACTCCAACCTGGGCAACAGAGCGAGACTCTGTCTCAAAATAATAAATAAATAAATAAATAAATAAATAAATATTGCACTTCCCGGCCAGGCACGGTGGCTCACGCCTGTAATCCCAGCACTTTGGGAGGCTGAGG
>NW_012119099.1:344434-346178 GCF_000951035.1 Colobus angolensis palliatus
GAGGTCAAGCGATGGAGACCATCCTGGCCAACATGGTGAAACCCCATCTCTATTAAAAACACAAAAATTAGCTGGGTGTGGTGGTGCGTGCCTGTAGTCCCAGCTATTCCGGAGGCTGAGGCAGGGGAATCGCTTGAACCTGGGAGGCAGAGGTTGCAGTGAGCTAAGATCCCGGCACTGCACTCCAGCCTGCTATCCAGCCTGAGTAAAATGAGAGATTTAAAATTGGAGTGTGATGACTTAATCTCAGTGGAAACTTTTGCTCCCTCCTTTCAAAGAAAAGCATTTCTGAAGGTAGAAAATAGTGAAAGGTAACCTTTAACTGCCTTTTGAAAATGTGTAACAGTCTTATACACTAATATTAATAATTGGAAATGCCTGATTTACATGCATTCTATAAATCTAAGTATTGAATAAAATGAGCCATACCTATTCTTTTGAATCCTGAGTTTCCTTTGGCTTAAAGTATTTTTGAAAATCAAAGTAAGAATTATTTTGTTTTAAAAATTTGTTATGCTTTTAATCTCAGCCTAGACTTAGCCGAGACCTTCATGTTAAGTTATCCTTTATGCCCTCAGGGTTCAGTTCAAATAATGTTGCAGAAAGAGATGAGTTTCCTTTTGTCATTGCTACCAGATCTGTATGCTGAGGCCCCTTTATATCCAGTGTGATCCCTTTTCTTAGATCATGGAAGGTCTCGTATTATCCTTTCCCAGAGTTGTGGCAGGAAGCCATCACCAGAATTCTGAGTCTCAAGTATGTTAGTTGGATTTAACAGAGCTAACTAAGCCTCATCCATGACTCATGAGTATCCATGTATAAAAAGAGAGCTTTGTACTTGCTTCAGCAGCAAACATATACTAAAATTGGAATAAAATGCAGAGAAAATTAGCATGACCCCTGCATAAGGGTGATGCACAGATTTGCGAAGTGGTTCATATTTTGTGCAGTCAGTGGAAGTTCATTTGACTATTTGCTGACTGCTCCAAAGGAACAGTGTGAGTCAAAGCAAACTGGGTGTCACCTAATATTAAATTTGTGATTTTTCACTACAAAAATATGCAGTAAGGTGATCCATGGAGTGAGAACGGAGATGAGTAACGTGGGATATTGTGTGCAAATATATTGTTAGTATGTATCTCAGAAATGAGAGAATGTGAACTTGCATCTCTTTCATGGAACTGAAAACAAAAAATAAAAGTAGAATGTTATTTCCCATGTCAGTTGGAGATGAAGATGGGGATTGAGCATTGTTCTAACAAAGATCTACCGATTCAAAGTTTGAGTCTAAGTTTTCCCCATTCACATTCTATCATAAGTGTTTGTATTAGTCAGGACTTTTGCAATGAAACCCAGCTTAAACCAGCTAAATATAAAGGGAAAGGGGCTAACTGAGGAGGGACAAGGCTGACTTCCATAGCTAAAAAGTCCAGGGGACAGCTTCATATGGCTAGATCCAGTGCTGCACTATCTCCAGGGTTTTGTCTTTCTTTGGTGATTTTATTCTCAGGCAAGCTCTACCCAGTCATGCCAACAGGGCCACCAGCACTTGGAGGCCCCTATAACACTTCATTCTGTGAACTCAGTAAGAAAGAGGCCCTACCCCTCCAACGTCCTTTGCAATGTCCAGTGAAGGACTCTGATGTCATATGTACACACAGGCATCTCACACATACATGCAGACATCACTCACACTCAAATGTTCCCCATGTGGATGGCACATACATTCATGAATCACACACAC
>NW_012119099.1:349908-352707 GCF_000951035.1 Colobus angolensis palliatus
ATTTAGGCCACATGTTTTCCACTGTCCTGAAAATTTTATAAGCATTAGATTTAACGATGAAGAAATCATGTATAATGTTATAGGCTGGGCACGGTAGCTCATGCCTGTAATCCCAGCCCTTTGGGAGGCTGAGGCAGGCAGATCATGAGGTCAGGAGATCGAGACCATCCTGGCTAACAGGGTGAAACTCCATCTCTACTAAAAATACAAAAAATTACCCGGGCGTGGTGGCGGGCGCCTGTAGTCCCAGCTACTCTGGTGGCTGAGGCAGGAGAATCGCTTGAATCCGGGAGACAGAGATTGCAGTGAGACAAGATCGCGCCACTCTGCTCCGGCCTGGGCAACAGAGTGAGACTCTGTCTCGAAAAAAAAAAAAGTCATATTTTGTGGGCATTTGGTTAAACATTTATGAGTTTTTATTTTGCAGGGCTTAAAAACTATTTTGGATGTAATAAAATTGTTTTAGGTCTCAAATGTAAATGAAGGCCCTGTTTTTTTGTTGGTGGTGGTTGTTGTTTGAGGCAGAGTTTTACTGTTGTTGCCCAGGCTGGAATGCAGCAGCATGATCTCGGCTCACTGCAACCTAGGCCTCCTGGGTTCAAGCAATTCTCCTGCCTCAGCCTCCCGAGTAGCTGGGATTACAAGCACACACCACCACGCCTGGCTAATTTTTTGTATTTTTAGTAGAGACGGTTTCAGCATGTTGGCCAGGCTGGTCTCGAACTCCTGACCTCAGGTGATCCACCTGCTTCAGCCTCCCAAAGTGTTGGGATTTCAGGCATAAGCCACCAGTCTCCGCCCCTAAATGAAGGCCTTTGAAACAGTCATAAGCTGTAAGCTTGGTGACAAATAAAGCAGAGCTCTTCCCGGAAGGCAGGGGTGTGGACCCTGCAGAGGCTTCTCCACCCACACATCACTGTGGGGCTGTCCAATGAGAGGTAGCAGCTGGGCCCTGCTCAACACCAAGAAGGAGCCAGGGACAATTCAGAGACTGCAGGGAAACAGGCTTCATCTCAGCCTTAGGAAGCTGTCAGAGCCACCCACAGAAGGCCTGTCCTGTCTAGGAAGGCATCACTGCGGATAGGAATACATATTTCTCTATTGGTCAGGATGGGTATGGTTCTGCTTCAGGTATGAATGAACCCCAAATCATCATTGGCTCATGTGGGGAAAAGAGAGGTCAGCCTGTTACTGTGTTTATATAGAAAGAAGTAAATTTAAGAGACTCCATTTGGCTCTGTATTTGAGATGCTGTTAATCTGTGATCCTACCCCCAACCTTGTCCTTGCAAGAGACATGTCCTGTGGTGATTTAAGGTTTAAAGGAATTTGGGCTGTAAGGAATGTGCTTTGTTAAACAAATGCCTAAAGGCTGCTTGTGGTTAAAGGTCATCACCATTCTCTTAAATCTCAAGTAAGAGAAAAACATCTGTCTCCTGCCCATCCCTGGCAATGAAACATCTCCATGTAAAACCTATTGTGTGCTTTGTTTACTGAGCAAAGAGAAAACTGCATTTAGGAATAAGGTGGGATTTGCTGGAGCAATACTGCTAAAAAGTTTATGGAGATGTTTGCATATGCATCTCAAGGCACAGCATTTTCCTTGCATTTATGCAGGTCACAAAGATCTTTATCTATATGTCTTACTGCTGATTTACTCCCTTATCTTTTAGATGGTAAAGATAATCATCAATAAATACTGAGGGAACTCAGAGACCCTTGCCGGCGTGGGTCCTCTGTAAGCTGAGCGCCGGTCCCCTGGGTCCCGCTTTTCTTTCTCTATACTTTGTCTCTGTGTCTCATTTCTTTTCTCAAGTCTCTCGTTCCACCTAACGAGAAGCACCCACAGGTGTGGAGGGGCAGGCCACCCCTTCAGGCTCACACCACAAAAAATTACTTCTCAAACAATGGGTCCATTCTGGGTTAGCCAGGGCTCTGGTCCACTACGCCTGCACTCTGTGCCCCCAAGTGCGACACTGCCCTTCTCACAGCAGAAGGAAAAGAGAACTTTTGCCAATTATGCACCAACCCTTAAAGCTTCTGCTGGGAAGGGACCTGTGTCACTTCTGTTCATATCAGACAATGATTCTCTCCTTGACCAAACTCTACTCAGACTCCTCTGAACTCTTTTTCAACAAAGGCCTTGACTTTTGTACTTCTGTGTTTATATCTGTATTGTCCAATTTATCAGAAGGATTCTGCTAAGTCAGGTTAGCCAGAATCTCCCATCCTCAATCACTCTCAATATCTGATCAGGTTCCTCATCCTCCAGCTAATGTCTGGTCACCCTGGCCTGTCTTCAGCAAGAGTCCTGTTATGTCAGCTTAGCCAGAATCTCTCCTACCCTAATGTTTCCTCTTGGTAATTTTCCACCTACTGAGCTCAACCCTGTTCCTTGGCTATAAATACCCACTTTTCCATGTTGCATTTAGAGTTGAGCCCGATCACTCTCCTCCACTGCAAGACCCCATTGCAGTGGTCCCCACACCTACCATCATGGTCTCCCTTGAATAAAGTCCTCCTTAATGTCCTTTATGTTTTTCCTGATCAAATAGCTCAGATTGTATGCCTTACTGTGGTTTAACAAGTGTCAGAATGAATCTCTCTCTCTCTCTCTTTTTTTTTTTTTTCTTGAAACAGAGTCTCGTTTTGTTGCCAGGCTGGAGTGCAGTGGCATTCTTGTGTTGTGCCTTGAGTTCCGAGACCTCCTTCAAAGACGACCACCAGAAACCGAAGTCAAAGCCAAGCGGCCGGGATCACTTTATTGCAGGTTCGAACCCGGACCTCTCTCCGTACAGGC
>NW_012119099.1:353017-353338 GCF_000951035.1 Colobus angolensis palliatus
TTAGACAAACTGCTTGCTTAACCATGGGTGGGAGGGGGGTGGTGTCGACTGAGCAAGCAGTGGGTACATTGTTATGCCCAGACCGTTTATTCCCCAAAGAAGACCACCAGAGTCCAGAGTCAAAGCCAAACGGCAAGGATCTTTAATGCAAGTTCGAACTTGGTCCCTCCGTTTCTCAACATACAAGAGGGCCTCGAACAATGCGTGCCCTCACTTTTTATAGCCGGATGAAAATAGGACTTGTAAGGTTACAGAGGAACAGGGAACAAGGGAATTCTTTAGGTTACAGCATTACAATTGGTTAACATATTAAGTTATACA
>NW_012119099.1:353560-355860 GCF_000951035.1 Colobus angolensis palliatus
AACAGGACAGGGACTTTCACAACGCTTGTCCATACAACGTCTGGAATCTATAGATAACATAACCGGTTAGGTCAGGGGTCAATCTTTAACCAGGCTCCGGGCGCCGCCCGGACTGTCTGCCTGTGGATTTCATTTCTGCCTTTTAGTCTTTTCACTTGGCTCACTGCAACCTCCGACTCCCGGGTTCAAGCGATTCTCTTGCCTCAGCCTCCCAAGTAGCTGGGACTACAGGCACGTGCCAGCATGCCCAGCTAATTTTTTTTTGTATTTTTAGTAGAGATGGTGTTTCACCATGTTGGCCAGGATGGTCTCAATCTCCTGACCTTGTGATCTGCCCGCCTCGGCCTCCCAAAGTGCTGGGATTACAGGCATGAGCCACTGTGCCAGGCCTTTTTTGTTTGTTTGTTTGAGACAGAGTCTGGCTCTGTCACCCAGGCTGGAGTGCAGTGGCACGATCTCAGCTCACTGCAACCTCTGCCTCCCAGGTTCAAGTGATTCTCATGCCTCAGCCTCCTGAATAGCTGGGATTACAGGCGGGCAGCACCACGCCCAGCTAATGTTTTGTATTTTTAGTAGAGACTGGGTTTCGCCATGTTGCCCAGGCTGGTCTCGAATTCCTGAGCTCAGGCAATCCACCCACCTCGGCCTCCCAAAGTGTGAGGATTAAAGGCATGAGCCACTGCACCTGGCCGAATCTCTCTTTTTTAACACAGGCACTGGCCGGAGGAAGTCATATGGTGTGTTAGTCCATTTTGTGCTGCCGTAACAGAATTCCACAGACTGGGCAGCTTATCATGAACAGAAATTTATTGGCTCACGGTTGTGGAGGGTGGCAAGTCCAAGATTAAGGAGCTGGCATCTAGCCCAAGGCTTCTTGCTACATCATCCCATGACAAAAGGGCAAAGAGAGGATGAGAGACAGACAGCAAGAGGAGACCAAACTGATCTGTGTATAAGGAACCCACTCCTTGATAATAATGTCAGTCCATTCATGAAGGCAGAGCCCTCATGCCTCTTCACTTCTTAAAGGTCTGACCTCCTAATACTGTCACATTGGGGATCAAGTTTCTGACATATGAACTTTAGGGGACACATTTAAACCACAGCATGTGGCCGAGCGTGATGCTGACGGAGCAGGGAGGACAGTCCTCCTCCAGAAAGTGGCAGTGCGTGCTGTAATGACAATGCAACCCTCCACCGCTGGCCTCTGAGAGGAAAATCAGAGGTAACGATTGGTAAAGTAAACCTGCCACCTAACACAGACATCTTGTCCATTCTTCTCAGGGTGATCACATATTGGAGAGCAGGGAGGAAGTACTTGCCTAAGGTACAGAGTCAGGAAGTGGCCGATCCAGGAAGGAGGGAATCCCTTCTCCCTAACACACCCTTAACTTCTTCATCCATTTGTTCCTGGTGGGAGACAGTTCTGACCCACATCCTCACTCCTTAAGGCAGTGTGGAATGTCCAGGGGTGGGGTGGAATCACAGACTCTCTCTTAGGGCAGCCTGTTTGTGTAAGATGAACATCATCTGCCTCACATTCTAAAATCATGTCAAAAAGCAAAATTTCTGCCAGGCACAGTGGCTCATGCCTGTAACCCCAGCACTTTGAGAGGTTGAGGCAGGTGGATCACTTGAGGCCAGGAGTTCGAGACCTGGCTGGAGAAACCTTGTCTCTACTAAAATACAAAGATTAGCTGGGTGTGACAGTGCATGCCATAATCCCAGCTACTTGGGAGGCTGAGGCACAAGAATTGCTTGAACCTGGCAGGCAGAGGTTGCAGTGAGCCAAGATTGCGCCATTGCACCCCAGCCTGGGCGACAGAGTGAGACTCTGTCTCAAAAAAAAAGAAAAAGCAAAATTTCAACAAATTTAAAGATTGAATTGGCTTCTATTAGTGATTCATGAATAAGGCGGCTGCTCATCTATGCCACAGAAAAGGTGCTCCCATGGGCTGAGCAGAGGAGATGGGCTTTAAAGGTAGAAAAAAGCAGAAGCAGAAACAGGGTAGGGGAGCGAATTGGTTTCCAAAGTTACTTTCAGGTTGGACGAGGTGGCTCATGACTGTAATCCCAGCACTTTGGGAGGCTGAGGCATGTGGATCACCTGAGGTCAGGAGTTTGAAATCAGCCTGGCCAACATGACGAAACCCATCTCTACTAAAAATACAAAAATTAGCTGGGCATGGTGGTGGGTGCCTGTAATCCCAGCTGCTCAGGAGGCTGAGGCAGGAGAACCACTTGAACCCAGGAGGCGGAGGTTTCAGTGAGCCAAGATCGCACCACTGCACTCCAGCCTG
>NW_012119099.1:355910-357104 GCF_000951035.1 Colobus angolensis palliatus
AGAGTCTCGCTCTGTCGCTCAGGCTGGAGTGCAGTCGCATGATCTCAGCTCACGGCAACCTCCGCCTCCTGAGTTCAAGTGATTCTCCTGCCTTAGCCTCCTGAGTAGCTGGGATTACAGGTGCATGCCACCACATCTGGCTAATTTTTGTATTTTTAGTAGAGACGGGGTTTCACCATGTTAGTGAGGCTGGTCTCAAAGTCCTAACTTTGTGATCTGCCTGCCTCGGCCTCCCAAAGTGCTGGGATTACAGGCATGAGCCACTGTGCCAGGCGTTTTTTGTTTTGTTTCATTTGGCTTTGTGTTTTTTTGAGACAGAGTTTCACTCTTGTTGCCCAGGCTGGAGTGCAATGGTACCATCTCAGCTCACTGCAACCTCTGCCTCCTGGATTCAAGTGATTCTCCTGCCTCAGTCTCCAGAGTAGCTGGGATTACAGGCATGCGCCACCAATCCCAGCTAATTTTTGTATTTTTAATAGAGACGGGGTTTCACCATGTTGGCCAGGCTGGTCTTGATCTCCTGACCTTGTGATCCGCCCATCTCGGCCTCCCAAAGTGCTGGGATTACAGGAGTGAGCCACCTCGCCTGACCTTGGCGGATTCTTTTAAACTAAATCTCATCCTTTAATATTTCAATCACACACAAACACCTGAAGTAAGAATTTTATGAACCAACACTTACCCCTGATTCCCTTATTACATAAACACTTTCTGATAGTTTTCTCTTCTGGTCTATTTGATTTCATTTTTCAAAATGCTGCTCACTACCCGCAAAATCAACTTCACAACGTAACAGGTCCCAACTCCAAGTGTGAGTCACGTTGCTCCAGGATGAGAGGGGATCAGTGGTTCCCCAAAAGCAACAGTTGGGTTGGGTTCTACTCCCAAAAGAAGGGATAGGCAGAGGCGGTGGGGGGAAGAAGAAGAGGAAGTCCTCCACATCTACTGACCCAGCATTGTGGGCTGGGCCTGGGAATCTGCATTTTGGCCACACAGCTAACCTGATGCCCGGGATCCCTGTGGGCGACAGACCTGCCTGGGAGCGGGGTGTGAGGAGGTGGGAGGGGGAGGGCTCTGGATGCGCAGGGGACCCACCGCTGTGGCTTTTCCCCCTCTCCCCGCAGCCGAGAAGGATCTGGACGAGGCCTACCTGAAGCGCCGGCCCGTGGAGTTGCCCCGCGGCACGCTGCCCCT
>NW_012119100.1:0-865 GCF_000951035.1 Colobus angolensis palliatus
TATGTTTCTCTTTAGGCCAGTACCATACTGTGTTGGTTACTATCGATTTATAATTAGTTTTGAAATCAGAAATTGTGAGATCTCCAACTTTGTTCCTCTTTTTCAAGATTGTTTTGGTTATTTTGCTTTTCTCTGAGATTCCACAGGAATTTTGTTTTTGTTTTTTTGAGACAGTCTCACTCAACTCACAGTTGCCCAGACTGGAGTGCACTGGCGCCTTCTTGATTCATTGCAACCTCTGCCTCCCAGGTTCAAGTGATTCCCCTGCCTCAGCCTCCCAAGTAGCTGGGATTACAGGCATGCACCACCATACCCAGCTAATTTTTGCATTTTTAGCAGAGGTGGAGTTTCACTACATTGGCCAGGCTGGTCTCGAATTCCTGACCTCAAGTGATCCACCCGCCTCGGCCTCCCAAAGTGCTGGGATTACAGGCGTGAGCCACCGCGCCCGGCCTTTTTTAAATTTTTTTAGTAAAGACAAGGTCTCACTACATTGGCCAGGCTGGTCTCGAATTCCTGACCTCAAGTGATCCACCCGCCTCGGCCTCCCAAAGTGCTGGGATTACGGGTGTGAGCCACTGCACCAGGCCCCAATTCCATAGGAATTTTAAGATAGTTTTTCCTATTTCTATTAAAAATGCTATTGAAATTTTGATGGGGATTGCATTTAATCTGTAGATTTTAAATAGTATGAGAATCTTGGCAGTATTAAATCTTGAAATTCATGAACACAATATTGTTTTCATTTATTTGTGTTTTGTTAAATTTTGCTCAAAGTTTTGAAATTTTGAGTATATAAGCCTTTTGCCTCCTTGGTTAAATTTATTCTTAAATATTTTATTTCTTCTAATACTTTTTAAAAAAA
>NW_012119100.1:6100-6475 GCF_000951035.1 Colobus angolensis palliatus
CCTTCCCTACAAATTTACTTATATCCTCTGAAGGGAGTTATCCAGGTTTGCATTTTCTGGACAAAACAGGTGAATGTCAGCTTTTGAAACAAGAGTTAGGGACTAAGTTACTGGCGATTACAGGTGAGGATTAGTGTCCAGCCAGGGGAGAGAATAATCCAGATATATCTGGCATCTCATGTAAATTAGATGTCTCTTTTACACATTGACTCAACCAGATATCCTGTTCTTCAGGTAGTTTTAGGAAATCGTTGCATATACAGCTTGGGTTTGTTTGTTTATTTATTTATTTATTTATTTATGACAGAGTCTTACTCTGTCTCCCAGCCTGGAGTGCACTGGTGCAATCTCAGCTGACTGCAACCTCTGCCTCCC
>NW_012119101.1:0-777 GCF_000951035.1 Colobus angolensis palliatus
GGGCGTGGGCTCCTGGCCTTTGCATGCTGTTGGTTTCTGTTGACCAGATGGCCTGGAGACCTCCCGGCGTGGATATTTCCACCTCATTCTGTGCAACACGTGCACAAGCCTCAGAGCTCACGTTACCTGAGCAATTCCTCTACACAGGGACCATGCTGAGGGAGCTCCCGTGGCCTCGTGAGGTACGAGCAGTTTCCCCCTCACCTCTCAGGGCTCCCGGGCCTTGATGCCCGCCTCCCTCTCCTACCTCAGCCACAAGTCTCCATGCCGTGCCCCAGGGGCTTCATGCATGAGCCCTAAGCACCCCACCTCTCTGCTGCCCCCTCTCCCTTGTTCTAGCTCCACCCTATCTCAACTCCTGGCAATTTCAGTAAGAGAGAACTGTGCCCAACCCTGGCCAAGCAATTCCCTCACCTGCAATGATTTGTGCTACTCCCACCTTGCTCGGGTGGGGCCAGACCTTCACTGCAGTCCCAACAGCCGAACCCTCCTTTCCCCTTCGGCTCCAGGGCCCGCCCGGGACCTCCAGCCGCCTGCCCCATTCCCTGCCAGACTCCATCATCTCCTCTGGAGCCGTCCCGCCTCTCGGTAAAACCTGGCCGCTTCCTGCCCACTTCCTGCCAGCTTTGCATTTGCTTTGCCCTTCACTGAGTGTGCTAAGGAGAGAAAGCCCAGCTGTCCTGATGGGTGCTACTTTGAATTCAGGATCACAAACCTCAAGGAACCTCTTTAAACCACCTAGGAATCCTGCTGCAGCTCCCAGTGCTGGGACTAGAA
>NW_012119101.1:5437-6556 GCF_000951035.1 Colobus angolensis palliatus
CGGGGAGGCTCTGAGACGCTGCTTTGGGACTCAGTGTCCATCCACCGCAGCCGACGTCCCTCCCCGTGAAGCTGCTCGTCCGCCGCAGCCGACGTCCCTCCCCGTGAAGCTGCTCGCAGGGACCGAGGGACCCTCCCCGTCTGCTCCTGGCCTCCGCCTGGGGATTTGTCAGTCGAAGCTGAGGCCCAGCGGGAGGCATTTTAGAGACATTTACACATTTGGAGGCCCTAGATGCCCCTTCCACCCATGACACCCACTGAGAGGCTCCATGGGGTCAGACGCCAATCAGCAAGAATTCACCAAGAGATGTACAGGCTACTTGACCCTCACCATGAAAATAGCTTTGCTGTATAAGAGCCATTGACCAAAGCGGGGTCTGCCCTTCACTACTCCCGCCACAACTCCAGACTCCAACTTCCCCCATGCCGAGGCTTTCTCTCTAGAATGTCCTGTGATAACCCTGAAGCTCCCCCAACCCCAACCAGGGCGCAGATTTTTTTTTTTCTTTTTTTTCTTTTGGATACAGAGTCTCGCTCTTTCCCCCAGGCTGGAGCACAGTGGCACGATCTCGGCTCACTGCAACCTCCACCTCCCGGGTTCATGCCATTCTCCTGCCTCAGCCTCCCGAGTAAGCTGGGACTACAGGCGCCGCCACCACACCCGGCTAATTTTTTGTATTTTTGGTACAGACGGGGTTTCACCATGTTAACCAGGACAGTCTCAATCTCCTGACCTCGTGATCCACCTGCCTCGGCCTCCCGAAGTGCTGGGATTACAGGCGTGAGCCACCGCGCCCGGCCACAGCTTTGATTTTCATTCAGCAAATTCTTTCCACCTGGTAGAAAAATGTGGGTCCGGACAACGGGGCCCTGCTCTCAGCTGGGCAGGAGGGCAGATGACTGCGCACAGAATTCCAGAACAGAGAATAAGTCCAGGGCCTGGGAGCTCCTCACACAGCCTCTGGGAACTCTTCCTGGAGGAAGGGGCACGTGAGCTGAGTCCCAAGGGTGCCTAGGACTGCACTGGGGTCCGCAAGAAAGGAACAGCCGGCACAGTGGACAAGCAGGGGTGTGGGGCCTCTGGAGGGCCCGGCGGGTCCAGACCTCATCCTAGGGACCA
>NW_012119102.1:0-1477 GCF_000951035.1 Colobus angolensis palliatus
GCGCCTGGCCGTTATCAAAGTTTTTATATTGTTTGTAACTACATTTACTTGCAACCTCCCCTCCCAGCCCCCACCCCCGAGGCCGGCATACTTTGTTTTTATCCTGGCTTATTCTTGGTTGATAGGTAAATTTGTTTCTTTTTTCTTTTTTTTTTTTTTGAGAAGGAGTCTCGCTCTGTCGCCCAGGCTGGAGTGCAGTGGCGCCATCTTGGCTCACTGCAAGCTCCGCCTCCCGAGTTCACGCCATTCTCCTGCCTCAGCCTCCTGGGTGACTGGGACTACGGGCGCCCACCAGCACGCCCGGCTAATTTTTTGTATTTTTTAGTAGAGACGGGGTTTCACCGTGTTAGCCAGGATGGTCTTGATCTCCTGACCTCGTGATCCACCCGCCTCAGCCTCTCAAAGTGTTGGGATTACAGGCATGAGCCACCGCACGCAGCTGATAGTAAAGTATTTTTTAAAAAGTTTTCTGTTTAACAAAGTCATTCCCTCTAGGGAAAGATTTTCCTTTGATCATCTCCATTTTCTCTTGGGTTTTCAAATGTTTTCAGTGACTTAGGATTTCTTCCCTGATTTATTATACTTTGAGTGTGTTTTAATGATGTTAGTTGTTGTCTTCAAGTCCTATGCTTGTTTATTTATTTTTTTTTGAGACAGTCTCACTCTGTTGCCCAGGCTGGAGTGCAATGATGCGATCTCAGCTCACTACAACCTCCACCTTCTGGGTTCAAATGATTGTCATGCCTCAGCTTCCCGAGTAGCTGGGATTACAGGTACCCGCCACCACGCCTGGCTAATTTGTGTGTTTAGTAGAGAAGGATTTCACCATGTTGGCCAGGCTGGTCTCAAACTCCTGAGCTCAAGTGATCTGCCCTCCTCAGCCTCCCAAAGTGCTGAGATTACAGGTGTGAGCCACCATGCCCAGTTTTATAATCTTCCCTTAGCAGCCTAGAGCTGTAGAACACTACAAGACGGTAGGGTCCATTTGAGTTTTGTGCTTTTATTTACTTATTTCTCCAAGTTAGTGTTTTTCTTTTTTTTTTTTTTTTTTTTTATCCCTTGAGCTTCCATAGGCTGTTAATGAGGAGTTAATCTATTTCGGGCCAATTACGTGTAACACTTTGTTCATGTATTTCTAACAGTTTTCACCTTCTCCAATTTTGAAGCTTTGTTAAGCATATACATGTTTAAAAAGATAATACCCTCAATACTGAGTAATCATTTATTAATAAAGATTAATAAAGTAGTAGCTTTTTTTTCCCCCCTAGACAAGGTCTTGCTCTATCAACTGGATTGGAGTGAACTGGCACAATCATGACTCACTGCAGCCTTAAACTCCTGGGCTCAAGTGATCCTCCTGCCTCAGCTTCCCAAAGTGCTGGGATTACAGGTGTAAGGTACCATGCCGGGCCCTATTTTTCTGTTTTCTAAATCAATGTCTGCAGTTATGTGTATTGGTTTTTTTGTTTTTTTTTTT
>NW_012119102.1:4813-5891 GCF_000951035.1 Colobus angolensis palliatus
GACCAGGATGGTCTCGATCTCCTGACCTCGTGATCCACCCGTCTCGGCCTCCCAAAGTGCTGGGATTACAGGCTTGAGCCACCACGCCCGGCCATGTTTCCTAGTTTCTAATCTCCACCACCACTCATCTCTACTAGTAGGAAAATAATAGGGTTTAACTTGCTAACATGTAGCAGTTACTCTGATTTATAGGAATTTCAAAGGATATCAGATGAAGCCAACTTTACAGATATTAAAAAGCTTCTGTAGCAGAAGAGTAGATATCCAGAAAAAGTTATCCTTAAAAGTTTTCAGGTTATAGTCAGTACAAACAGGAAAAATAAAGTTAAGGGAAAACCAAGTATAATTTAACATACAAGATGCCTTTAATTGGTAGCTAAATAAAAAGGAAGCTATGTAATGGATCAGAGTATTGCATTTAAATCTTGTCTTGGCGGAGCATGGTGGCTCATGCCTGTAATCCCAGCGTTTTGGGAGACCAAGGCAGGAGAATCACTTGAGCCCAGGAGTTTAAGACCAGCTTGGGCAGCATAACAAGATCCTGTCTCTACAAAAAATAAAAAAATTAGCTAGGTATGGAGGCATGCACCTGTAGTCCCAGCTACTTGGGAGGCTGAGGCGGGAGGATTGCTTGAGCCCAGAAGTTCTTGGTTGCAGTGAGCTGTGATTGTACCACTGCACTGCAGCCTGGGCAACAGAGTGAGATCCTGTCTCAAAAAATAAAATAAATCTTGTCCATGTGGCATTCATATTTGTTGGGTGAATGAAAGTTCCCTGGTAGGCCTACCTAGCATGAAACTGTGGCCGAGTTTCTCAGCTGTTTCTAGCAGACATCAGCCGAGGGGATGGTTAGGGCTGCTACTTGGGTGAGGAACCATGATCTTTATCCAGATTTCAACATCAGTTTTCCTTTTTAGCATGTTTGGATTTCAGATATTTTCTGGACAAAATTCCTAAGCCAGTTACTTTGGCTTTGAGAGAGGAAAAACTGTATTTTTTTTTTTTTTTTTTGAGATGGAGTCTCGCTCTGTCGCCCAGGCTGGAGTGCAGTGGCTGGATCTCAGCTCACTGCAAGCTC
>NW_012119103.1:0-698 GCF_000951035.1 Colobus angolensis palliatus
TGCACATTGATTTTGTATCCTGAGACTTTGCTGAAGTTGCTTATCAGCTTAAGGAGATTTTGGGCTGAAACGATGGGGTTTTCTAAATATACAATTGTGTCACCTGCAAACAGAGACAATTTGGTTTCCTCTTTTTGTAATTGAATACCCATTATTTCTTTCTCCTGCCTGATTGCCCTGGCCAGAACTTCCAACACTGTGTTGAATAGGAGTGATTGAGAGAGGGCATCCCGCTTTTGTGCCAGGTTTCAAAGGGAATGCTTCCAGATTTTGCCCATTCAGTATGATATTGGCTGTGGGTTTGTCATAAGTAGCTCTTATTATTTTGAAATACGTTCCACCAATACCTAGTTTATTGAGAGCTTTTAGCATGAAGGGCTGTTGAATTTTATCAAAGGCCTTTTCTGCATCTATTGAGATAATCATGTGGTTTTTGTCATTGGTTCTGTTTATATGATGGATTATGGTTATTGATTTGCATATGTTAAACCAGCCTTGCATCCCAGGGATGAAGCTGACTTGATCGTGGTGGATAAGCTTTTTGATGTGCTGCTGGATTTGGTTTGCCAGTATTTTACTGAGGACTTTTGTATCAATGTTCATGAGGGATATTGGTCTAAAATTCTCTTTTTTTGTTGTGTCTCTACCAGGCTTTGGTATCAGGATGATGTTGGCCTCATAAAATGAGTTAGGGAGGA
>NW_012119103.1:2707-3432 GCF_000951035.1 Colobus angolensis palliatus
CATAGTTCTCATGCCATGGTTTTCAGCTCCATCAGGTCATTTAAGGACTTCTCTACACTGTTTATTCTAGTTAGCCATTCGTCTAATCTATTTTCAAGGTTTTTAGCTTCCTTGTGATGAGTCTGAACTCTTTTAGCTCAGAGAAGTTTGTTATTACGACCTTCTGAAGCCTACTTCTGTCAGCTTGTCAAAGTCATTCTCCATCCAGCTCTGTTCCATTGCTGGCGAGGAGCTGTGATCCTTTGGAGGAGAAGAGCCACTCTGGGTTTTAGAATTTTCAGCTTTTCTGCTCTGTTTTTTTCCCCATCTTTGTGGTTTTATTTACCTTTGGTCTTTGATGTTGGTGACCTACAGATGGGGTTTTGGTATAAATAACCTTTTTGTTAACGTTGATACTATTCCTTTCTGTTTATTAGCTTTCCTTCTAACAGTCAGGTCCCTCAGCTGCAGGTCTGTTGGAGTTTGCTGGAGGTCCACTCCTGACCCTGTTTTTCAGGGTATCATCAGCAGAGGCTTCAGAACAGCAAATATTACAGAACAGCAAATATCGCTGATCCTTCCTCTGGAAGCTTCTTCCCAGAGGGGCATCCACCTGTATGAGGTGTCAGTCGGCCCCTACTGGGAGGTGTCTCTCAGTTAGGCTACATGTGGGTCAGGGACCCACTTGAGGAGGCAGTCTGTCCATTCTCTGAGCTCAAACATCATGCTGGGAGAACTACTACTCT
>NW_012119104.1:0-725 GCF_000951035.1 Colobus angolensis palliatus
CGGATCAAAGACAAACACATTAACATTCCCAGACCGCTGGCTGACGCCCTGGTCCAAGCCTCATCTCTTGGCCTGGGCCTGGACAGCAGCTCTCCGCGGTCTCCCGGCAGTTAGAGCTTCCCCACCTCTAATGACAGTGTCTCACATGTGTCCAGTGTTCTACATTTTTGAACAATCACAAAATAGCACAGGCCACGAGCACCTGAAGCGACAGCAGTGTGCGAGGCCACTCAACACACATGACCTCACCTAGTCTCGACAACAACCCTTCAAAGGCAGGCCCAGGGCGTGGCTCCCCTAGCCAAGCTGCTCAGAAACCAGTTGAATGAATGAAAGCACTTTCTTTCTGCACATGAGACAACCAAGGCTCAGAGAGGGTAAGCACCTTGTCCAAGGTCACACAGCCCCTCAGTGGCAGAGATGGCCAAGTTTCTATTAATACAAGTGCTCCAGTGACACACTTCCAGGCTTCCGGATGGGACACTGTTTTTTGAGAACTTTGGCATGCTGCCCCTCCCCTCTTCACAGCCTCTATCAGGAATCCCGCTCTCAACAGATGCACCGAGCTGACTTCCAGCTTTTCCCTGTGCAGCGGCCAGTGCCTGGAATGTCTCCCTCTCTCCTCACCTCCACTGACTCTATTTAATGCCACTGAAATGCACACTTACAAACAGTTGACAATTATTACGTGTTATGTTATCTATGTAATTTTTTTTTTTTTTTTT
>NW_012119104.1:1374-1702 GCF_000951035.1 Colobus angolensis palliatus
GTGCTGGGATTATTTAAAGCATGAGCCACCCCGCCCGAGTAGCTGGGACTACAGGCATGTGCCACCATACCAGGCTAATTTTTGTATTTTTAGTAGAGAAGGGGTTTCACCATGTTGGCCAGGCTAGTCGCAAACTCCTGACCTCAGGTGATCCACCTGCCTCAGCCTCCCAAAGTGAGCCACCATGCCCAGCGTGTAATTTTCAAAAACAATAAAGATGCTAATAAGCAAACTGTGGCAGGGGGGGATGCAGAGGCAGCGGTACTCACCCAGGAGATCCTCTGGTCTCTGTTCAGAACCAGACCTGGAGGCAGAAGCACAAAGACAG
>NW_012119105.1:0-1317 GCF_000951035.1 Colobus angolensis palliatus
GCGGTAGAGAGAACAGTTATGCCCATAAAGTAGCGGCAAGTTTTAACATAACTAAATATGAGACACTATCTAGCATTTACACTTTTTTTCATAATCTATGCAATGACAAATGGAAAGTGAAAAGGCTATTGCTGCTGAAACATAATTTTTGATGACTTTATACTTCTAAGTTTCAACCTTCATGGAGATCGAAAAATTTTTGTAACTCCCATATCAGCCATATCATAGAGAACTAGTGGTTTCGATCAAAACATGACAGACTAGACACAGCCAGGTGGAACAACTCCCAACCAAGGACCAAGACCAACGGCATGCTCCTAACAGATCTTCAGAGAGAAGGCACCTAGAGTGGATGGAGGGAAGACACAGAAACTGGGCTGAAGGGAGAAAGCTAGGAACCCTGTATGGGGCTAGCATATGCCAGGACTCATTCCTGGTCCACAACAGCAGGGGGAATGAGTGTGTTTAACTGGCAAGGAGCAATCCGCTCTCGCCATGGGCCTCTGGAACCCCAGCAGAAGGAGATCTCTCAGTCACCGCGGACACTCTAGTTGCCAGGGGGCTGCTTAAAGAAATGGTAGAAGCAGCAAGCCAGGTGATGAAGAGCCCACAGGGTTTGGTGTAGGAGCATCTGCAGTGGAACAAAGATAGGGAGGGCCATCCATCTAGGCTCAACTTGTTCCCATAAGAGACTCTAGCCCTATGAGAACTGTTAGCCCTATCTCAACTTTGCAGGACAGTCTTGCCCATCAGATGAAGATGGTCCGACTTGAGCTCCCCTTGGTCTCCTGGCCTCTCCCATGGTCCCAGCATACCCATGCGTGCTTGCAGGGCAGTCTCAGGTTCCCTGGGGGCCTGCACTACACAAACTGCACTGACAGACCGTGCCTGACTGGCGGAGAGTTTCAGCAAGGTGGCCCCTGCATCCATACACCAGCCCGCACATTCCCTCCCTATATTGCAGCTTCCCGCGGGCCCAAAGCAACGCCCCACATCACTTTGCTGGCGCATGTATGCAGGGATGGGTTTTGCTTTCCTTACCACACCAGTGTGCAGGAGTGCAGTCTGCCTCCTTTCCCACCGCCAAACACCATGGCAGACAGAGGCTCGCCACAGAGGCTTGGCAGTCACAGAGTCAGTCAGCCCCACCCCTAACACCACCTGTCCTTGGGCTAACACTGTTCAGAGTACAGCAGATCCTTTCCCCACACAGAACGATCACTCCGTCTTGCAGGGCACAGAGAACGCACCCAGACCTATGCCCACCAGCACCCCACCTCGAAGCCAACAGCACCTTTAGTGCTAAAACAGAGTGGC
>NW_012119105.1:3324-3844 GCF_000951035.1 Colobus angolensis palliatus
ACAGAATAAGAGAAAATTTTTGCAAACTATGATTCTGATAATGATCTAATATCCAGCATCCCTAAGGAACATAAACAAATTTACAAGAAAAAAAAAATCCAACCCCATTAAAACGTGGGCAAAAAATATGGACAGACACCTTTCAAAAGAAGACAAATATGTGGCCAACAATCATGTACAAAAAGCTCAACATCGCTGATCATTAGAGAAATGCAAATCAAAATCATTATGAAGTACCATCTCACACCAGTCAGAATGGCTATTATTAAAAAGTCAAAACATAAAAATTGCTGGCAAGTTTTCAGAGAAAAAGGAACACTGATACACTGTTGGTGAGAGTTCAGCCATCATGGAAGACAGTGTGGTGATTCCTCAAAGAGCTAAAAATAGAAATACCATCTGACCCAGCAATCTCATTACTGGGTAGATACACAAAGGAATACATTTTCTGTTTATGTGAGGAATCACATTTATTGATATGCTGAGCGGTCTGCTGTTAGTCTGATGGGCTTCCCTTTGT
>NW_012119106.1:0-652 GCF_000951035.1 Colobus angolensis palliatus
CCCACAAAAAATGACTTTCATAACTTGAGAAAACTGAGATCCCCAGATTAGTGGTGTGGTGTAAAAGTCTATGAGAAAGAACTCAAATTAGCTGGGAATGGTGGTACACGCCTGTAATCCCAGCTACTCAGGAGGCTGAGGCAGGAGAATCACTTGAACCTGGGAGGCGGATGTTGCAGTGATCTGAGATCTCACCACTACACTCTAGCCTAGGCGACAGAGAGAGACTCTGTCTCAAAAAATAATAATAATCAAGCCAGGCACGGTGGCTCACGCCTGTAATCCCAGCACTTTGGGAGGCTGAGGCTGGTGGTTCGCCTGGCCAATATAGCGAAACACCGTCTCTACTAAAAATACAAAAAATTATGGCTGGGCGTGGTGGCTCACGCCTGTAATCCCAGCACTTTGGGAGGCCAAGGCAGGCGAATCATCTGAGGTCGGGAGTTCCAGACAAGCCTGAACAACATGGAGAAACCCCGTCTCTACTGAAACTACAAAATTAGCCTGGAGTGGTAGTGTATGCCTGTAATTCCAGGTACTTGGAAGGCTGAAGCGGGAGAATCACTTGAACCTAGGAGGCGGAGGTTGCAGCGAGCCGAGATTGCTGCCATTGCACTCCAGCCTGGGCAACAAGAGCAAAACTCTGTCTCAA
>NW_012119106.1:5812-7193 GCF_000951035.1 Colobus angolensis palliatus
CTCACTGTAACCTCTGCCTCCCAGGCTCAAGGAATTCTCCTGCCTCAGTCTCCCGAATAGCTGGGATTACAGGGACGCCCCACCGTGCCCACCTAATTTTGGTATTTTTAGTAAAGACGGGTTTTCACCATATTCCCCAGGCTGGTCTTGAACTCCTGGCCTCAGGTGATCCACTCACCACCACCTCCCAAATTGCTGGGATTACAGGCATGAGCCACCGCACCCAACCTAATAATTTTTAAAATATGGCGCAAAGGCTTCAGATTTATGGCAGTCAATCTTAGGTAACTTATTTGTATATGCACTTTGTTCAAGTAAGTGAGCGAACACACAAAACAAAGTTGGAGAGGGATAAAAAATGAGAGAAGAAAAGAGGAGAAAGGATTCAAAGTTGCAAACTTTAAGACAAATCAATTGAAAAGTAGATATCAACACTGCAGAAGGATTTTCCATTTTACACAAGGAATGCAAGCTTGCATTGAACAGTAGATAGGATGTTTTTATTTTGATAAATTTGGCTTACATCTAACTTTTTAAAAACAAATCCATCAAATAAAGCAAAGTATGTATTTAATTACATTTGCAAAAGATTATCTGAATTATTTCCAGTTTTTGGAATAGCTGCCATGAGTCCCATGCCATAGCTCCATTGTATTGCTAAGTCACTTAAAAATGGAGGTTGACCTTTTGTGTGTTTTGGGGGGTATTTTATTTAGTTAGTTTTTCAATTTGACAGTCATTTATTTATCTTTTTTGTTTGTTTGTTTGAGGTAGGATCTCGCTCTGTCACCCAGGATGGAGTGCAGTGGCACAATTACAGCTCACTGCAGCCTCAAACTCCTGGGCTCAAGCAATCCTCCTGCCTCAGTCTCCTGAGTAGCTGATCCTACAGGCATGTGCCACCACATCTGGCTAATTTTAAAAAATATTTTTTAGAAATGGGTTCTCTTTATATTACGCAGGCTGGTCTCAAACTCCTGGCTTTAAGCGATCCTCCTGCCTCAACCTCCCAAGGTGGTAGAATTACAGGTGTGAGCCACTGCTCTCTACCTATTTTTTTTTTAATTTTTAAAAATACATATTTAAAAATTTTTAATAAATATGGGACACCTCACAAATTTGCGTGTCATCCTTGCACAGGGGCCATGCTAATCTGCTCTGTATTGTTCTAGCTTTTAGTGTATGAGAACTTTTTTTTTTTTTTCTGAGACAGAGTCTCACTTTACCACCCAGGCTGGAGTGCAGTGGTGGGATCTTGGCTCATTGCAACCTCCACCTCCTGAGTTTAAGTGATTCTCATGCCTCAGCCTCCCGAGTAGCTGGGATTACAGGTGTGCACCACCACACCTGGCTAATTTTTGTATTTTTAGTAGAGATGGGG
>NW_012119107.1:0-758 GCF_000951035.1 Colobus angolensis palliatus
TCTCGGCCTCCCAAAGTGCTGGGATTACAGGCTTGAGCCACTGTGCCCGGCCCGCAAAGCCATTTTATTTACTAAAACAAAGGGAAAAAAATTCCTAAAATATATGCTGCATCAACATATCTTCTACCAGCCTAGATCCCTCTGGTAATTGGGGTTTATTAAAAGGCCCTGCCGGGTAGTGAGGACTCACAAAAGTCTCAAATCCAGCCCCCAGCTGCACTAAGGCAGATGTCTCTTCCCTATGATGACAGTGCTACCTCTACTGCTGTGTGTCTGAGTCTTTGTTCAGAATGCTACAAGAATTGTACCAATTTCGAGGACCTTGCAGAGCAACATTCCCACACCACTGGCCTCACTTCTACCCAGCCTGTATTAATGGCTGCCTTTGGCCAGACAAGGTTTCTAGTTCCTGGGTCTGGAGGCCAGGTTGGCAGGCCAGCTGACAGAAAGCACAGAAAGCTTGTCAGTGAGTGCAGAAGAGCTCCCTGTGGAAGGGGTACTTGGTTTGGCGGAATCCTCTCCAGAGACATTATTTTTGTCAAGGCTGCTTGTATGTTATTTACTACTTTATTTATTTATTTATTTATTTTTTTGAGGCGGAGTCTTGCTCTGTCCCCCAGGCTGGAGTACGATCTCGGCTCACTGCAAGCTCCGCCTCCCAGGTTCACACCATTCTCCTGCCTCAGATTCCCGAGAAGCTGAGACTACAGGTGCCTGCCACAACGCCTGGCTAATTTTTTTGTATTTTTAGTAGAGAC
>NW_012119107.1:10105-10704 GCF_000951035.1 Colobus angolensis palliatus
TTTTTTTTTTTTTTTTTCCAAGATAGTGTCTCACTCTGTCGTCCAGGCTGGAGTATAGTGACATGAGGCTCACTGAAGCCTCAACCTTCTAGCACAAGTGATCCTCCCATCTCAGCCTCCTGAGTAGCTGGGACTCTAGACATGCACCACCACACCCAGCTAATTTTTGTCTTTTTTGTAGAGACAAAGTCTCACTATGTTTTCCAAACTGGTCTTGAACTCCTGGACTCAAGCAGTCCACCCAGCTCTGCCTCCCAAAATGCTAAAATTACAGGCATGAGCCACCACACCCAGCCTTATCCTTTTTTATAATCAGCCTAACAGGCCGGGTGCAGTGGCTCACACCTGTAATTTCAGCACTTTGGGAGGCCAAGGCGGGCGGATCACTTGAGGTCAGGAGTTCAAGACTAGCCTGGCCAACAAGTGAAACCCCATCTCTAACTAAAAATACAAAAATTAGTTGGGTGTGGTGGCACACGCCTGTAGTCCCAGCTAATTGGGAGGCTGAGGCATGAGAATCACTTGAACCCTGGAGGCAGAGGTTGCAGTGAGCCAAGATCACGCCACTGCACTCTACCCTGGGCAACAGAGTGAGACTG
>NW_012119108.1:0-1286 GCF_000951035.1 Colobus angolensis palliatus
ACTTTTTTTAAAAAGTAAATATGAAATGTGATTCTTGAGTATGCATTGATCCTGATTTACCGTGTACATTGTCAATGGTTTGGACCATTTTCTTTGCTAACAGTTACATCATGTCATGTGATATGTGCAGTGTGATGTGTAGTTCTAAAAATAAGGCAAGGTAAAAATGCTCATCCCTTGGGAATTTAAAAAATGTATTATAAATGTGGAATAACTACCTTCAGTCATGAAATTCTGAACTGGGTTTCCACTAGGTTTGTGCAACAAAGTGTGCCGTACCTTTGACCTTTAGCATATTTGGTGTATTTGTTAGTACCTCATAATTTGAGGTGATTGACTTTATGTTTTTGAACTACTTGGAGGGAAACATTAAATGTTACAAAGGTTCTTAATGTCTGTATTATGGTGAAGATGGTTGTCTCTGATGACCACTTCATTTCTGTGATTGTGATTGTGACCAGTTAAAAGAGTGATCAGTTAAGAATTATTAGAGCTTTGTGGTAGGGTGGGATTTTCGGTCTTTCCATCTATATGAATCTACTGAAGTGAAGTATTTTAAAAGTTTTCTTGCATCATTTCTGAAAGCCACATTCAGAACATTGGTATTTGACTTTGGTCCTTTACCAGCGTGAGATGTTAAATTTTTGTCTGATTTTCTTACCTCCTGCCTACACATGTTATTTCTCTGGTTAAACCTGCAGAGCACTCTTTGTTAGGTGAGTGTTTCCTGGTGAGGAAAATTCTGGAAGTTAAAAAATGAGTAGGCCTTCAGTTCACTTGTGAACTTATATCAAGGTAAGAAGAAAGTGAAATAACTGTACTAAACTTTTTTCTTCACTGCCACTAAGGCTGCTCTTCCATCTCTAGTAACGCTACATTGTAACCATTGTCTCTGTATCTTCCGAAGAGTATTGAGATGATTGCAGATTTTAATTGCATTTTAAAGTGAATAAGTTTTAGGTTCCTTCTGTTTGTTATGACCTGATTTGTGTAGTTTAGAGTGCCTGAACTCCAGGGCTCAAGTGATCTCCTGCCTTAGCCTCCTGAGCAACAGGAGCATTCGATCTTGTCTTTTTTTTTTTTTGGAAACAGAATCTTCGCTCTGTTGCCCAGGCTGGAGTGCAATGGCAGGTTCTGGGCTCGCTGCAACCTCCGCCCCTAGGGTTCTAGCAATTCTCCTACCTCAGCCTCCCGAGTAACTGGCATTATAGGCGCCCACCACCACGCCTGGCTAATTTTTTTCTATTTTTAGTAGAGATGAGGTTTCACCGTGTTGGCCAGGCTGC
>NW_012119108.1:7716-8153 GCF_000951035.1 Colobus angolensis palliatus
TGCACTACCACACCCGGCTAATTGTTTCTATTTTTATTATAGTAGAGATGGAGTTTCGCTGTGTTGGCCTGGCTGTTCTCGAACTCCTGACCTCAAGTAATCTGCCTGCCTTGGCCTCCCAAAGTGCTGGAATTACAGGCGTGAGCCACCTTTCCCGGCCCGACTCCCTCCGTTCCTGTACTCCTTCCCTCCCTCCCTTCTCCTTTCCATCCTTTTCTTCTCTCCCCTCCTCTCCCCTCCCCTCTCTTCTCTCTCTCCCCCTCCCCTCTCCCCTCTCTTCTCTCCCCTCTCCCTTCTCTTCTCTCCCCTCTCCTCTTTTCCTTCTTTTGAAACAGAATCTCGCTCTGTAACCCAGGCTGGAGTGCAGTGGCACGATCACAACTCACTGCAGCCTCCACCCGCCAGGCTCAAGTGACCCTCCCACTATGCCCAGCTAA
>NW_012119109.1:0-419 GCF_000951035.1 Colobus angolensis palliatus
GCCTGTAATCCCAGCACTTTGGGAGGTGGATCACCTGAGGTCAGGAGTTCGAGACCAGCCTGGCCAACATGGTGAAACCCCATTTCTACTAAAAATACAAAAATTAGCCAGGCGTGGTGGAGGGTGCCTGTAATCCCTGCAACTCCGGAGGCTGGGGCACAAGAATCGCTTGAGCCTAGGAGGGGGAGGTTACAGTGAGCCGAGATCACTCCAGTGGACTCTAGCCTGAGTGACAGGGTGAGACTCCGTCTCAAAAAAAAAAAAGAATTTAAACAGCAATCAGATGGCCACATCTGGCAGATGGTACCTCTACCCTTAACCCCTTAGGTGATAAAATTTCCAGGAACCTCGGCTCTTGAAATATGTCAATTCCTATTTTATTTGCAGGTTTTGTTCCCTTCACAGTAGATTTTTTTTTT
>NW_012119109.1:6219-6890 GCF_000951035.1 Colobus angolensis palliatus
AGTAAGGAGGTGAAAAATCAAGAGCATCAACTAAGAAATCATGGCAAACAGTAAGAGAAATAAGATAATTGAATATAAATAAATAACAAATCTATTATCTTAAAAGATTCAGTACTAGTAAGATAAAATATCTTAGATAAACTTAACAAGATATATGCCACATCTGTATGAAAAAAGTTTTAAAATGTTATTGAACGAATGCTTGAACAAATTGCAAAGCAATACCATAGGCCTAGATAGGTTTCAACGTCATAAAGATATCCATCCTCCCTAAATTAATCTTTAATATGATCCCATTAGATATACCAGTGGGAATTTGCTTGTGAGGAAGTTGATACTACATGAACTCATTTTAAAAATCATATTGAAGGCCAGGCACAATGGCTCATACCTGTAATGCCAGCACTTTGGGAGGCCAAGGCAGGCAGATCACGAGGTCAGGAGATCAAGACCATCCTCAGTAACATGGTGAAGCGCTGTCTCTATTAAAAATACAAAAAATTAGCCCAGTGTGGTGGTGGGCACCTGTAGTCCCAGCTTCTTGGGAGACTGAGGCAGGAGAATGGCATGAACCGGGGAGGCAGAGCTTGCAGTGAGCCGAGATTGCGCCACTGTACTCCGGCCTGGTCAACAGAGCAAGACTCCATCTCAAAAAATAATATATATATATA
>NW_012119110.1:0-655 GCF_000951035.1 Colobus angolensis palliatus
GGCTACAAGGGATGTTAAGACAGCTCTAATTAAATATAGCATGGATGATCAGTTAAACCAACTATTCACTTTGTTACAACAAACTGTAAGAAAAAAAAATTTCCCATTTTATATTACTCATATTCGAGCACACACTAATTTACCAGGACCTTTAACTAAAGCTAATAAAAAAACTGACTTACTGGTATCCTCTACATTCATAAAAGCACAAGAACTTCATACTTTGACTCATGTAAATACAACAGGGTTAAAAAACAAATTTAATGTCACATAAAAACAGACAAAAAATATTGTACAACATTGTACCCAGTGTCAAGTACTACACCTGCCCACCCAAGAGGCAGGAGTTAATCCCAGAGGTCTGTGTCCTAATGCATTATGGCAAATGAATGTTACCCATGTACCTTCATTTGGAAAATTATCATATGTTCATGTAACAGTTGATACTTATTCACATTTCATATGGGCAACATGCCAAACAAGAGAAAGTACTTCCCATGTTAAAAAACATTTATTATCTTGTTTTACTATAATGAAAGTCCCAAAAAAAATTAAAACTGACAATGGACCAGGTTATTGTAGTAAAGCTTTCCAAAAATTCTTAAATCAGTAAAATATTACACATACAACAAAAATTCCTTATAATTCCCAAGGA
>NW_012119110.1:5580-6115 GCF_000951035.1 Colobus angolensis palliatus
ACTTTTGTAATTTCTTATGTCTGTCTTTGATCTCTTAATCCCATCATTTTCTTTGTAAGATGAGAAGGATATATTTCACCTCAGGACCCTGTGATAATTGCCTTAACTGCACAAATTGTTTGTAGAACATGTATGTTTAAACAATATAAAAACTGGGCATCTTAAAAAAAAAAACGAGATAACAACAGTATTCAAGAAACAAGGGAGGTAACCTTAAACTGGCCGCCGGTGAGCCGGACGGAACAGAGCCATATCTTTTCTCCTTTTGCACACAAACAGGAGAGATATTACTAAATTCTTTTTCTCAGCAAGAAATATCCCTAAGAAGGAAAATGCGCTCTAAGGGTAGGCCTATAAACGACCCCCTTGAAAGCGTGCCGCCTTTTACAGTTGAAGCCGAAGGGATGAAATAAACCCCGGCCTCCTGTAGTGCTCTCAGACTTATTAGGATAAAAAAATTCCCACCTAATAAATTTTGGTCAGTCAGGTTGTCTGCTCTCAAACCCTATTTCCTGATAAAATGTTATCAATGACT
>NW_012119110.1:6165-22008 GCF_000951035.1 Colobus angolensis palliatus
ATCTCGCGAGAACTCACTATCATGAAAACAGCAGTGGGGAAGTCTGCCCCAGTGATCGAATCACCTCCCACCAGGCCCCTCCTCCAACATTGGGGATTATAATTTGACATGAGATTTGGGTGAGGACACAATTTTAAACCATATTATTCCACCCCTGGGCCCTCTCACATCTCATGTCCTTCTCACATTGCAAAATACAATTTTACTTTCTCAATGGTCCCTTATTTCCTCATTAACTCAAAAAGTCCACAGTCCAAAGTCTCATCTGAGACAAGGAAGTCCCTTCTGCCTATGAGCCTATGAAATAAACAAGTTAATTACTTCCAAACTACAATAGGGTCATAGGCATTTGGTAAATAGTCCCTTTCCAAAAGGAAGAAATTGTCCAAAACAAAGAGGCTACAGGCCCCATGCAAGTCCAAAACCCAGCAGAGCAGTCATTAAATCTTGAAGTACCAAAAATAATCTCCTTTGACTCAATTTCCAGGCCACACTGACACAAGGAATGGGCTCCCAGGGCCATGGGCAGCTCTGCCCCATGGCTCTGCTGGGTATGGCCCCCTTGGCTGCTTTTATGAGCTAACAACGAGTGCCTGTGGCTTTTCCAGATGCACAGTGCAATCTGACAGTGGATCTATGATTCTGGGGTCTGGAGGATAGTGGCCCACTTCTCACAGCTCCAGCCCACTTCTCATGTGCCCCAGTGGGGACTCTGTGTTGGGGCTCCAACCCCATATTTCCCCTCTGCACTGCCCTGGTAGAGATTCTCCACGTAGGCTCTTCCCTGTAGCAGACTTCTGCCTGGACATCTAGTCATGTCTGTGCATCCTCTGAAATCTAGGCAGAGGCTCCAAAGCCTCTTTTCTTGCCCTCTGCACACCTGCAGGCTTAACCACATGGAAGCTGCCAAGGCTTACAGCTTGCACCCTCTGGAGCAGCAGCCTGAGATGTATCTGGGGTCCTTTTAGCCACAGCTGGAACTGGAGTGACTAGGACACAGGGAGCGGTGCCCTGAGGTTGTGCAGGCCATTGGGTTTCTGACCAATATGGTCAGGTGGCCAGCCTGACTAATATGGTGAAACCATTCTTCACTCCTAGGCCTCCAGGCCTGTGATGGGGAGGCTGCCACTAAGATCTCTGAAGTGCCTTCAAGGCATATTCCTCATTATCTTGGCTATTAACATTTGGCTCCTCTTTAGTTATGCAAATTTCTGCAGCTGGCTTGAATTTCCCCCAAGAAAAATGGGTTTTTCTTTTCTATCACATGGTCAGGCTGCAAATTTTCTAAACTTTTATGCTCTGCTTTTCTTTTAAATACAGATTCCAGTTTCAAATAATCTCTTTGCTCATGCATGTGATCATATGCTGTTACAAGCAGCCAGGCTACATCTTGAATGCTTTGCTGCTTAGAAATTTTTTCTGCCAGATACCCTAAATTGTCACTCTCAAGTTCCACAGATCCCTAGAGCAGGGGCACAATGCCACCAGCTTCTTTACTAAAGAATAGCAAGAGTGACCTTTACTCCAGTTCCCAAAAAGTTCCTCATCTCCATCTGAGACCACCTCAGCCTGGACTTCATTGTCTGTATCACTATTAGTATTTTGGTCACAACAATTTAATAAGTCTCTAGGAAGTCCCAAACTTTCCCTAATCTTCCTGTCTTCTAAGCCCTCCAAACTGTTCCAGCCTCTGCCCATTGCCCAGTTTCAAAGTCATTTCCACATTTTCATGTATCTTTATAGCAGTGCCACACTTCCCAGTACCAATTTTCTGTATTAGTCATTTCTCACATTGCTATAAAGAACTACCAGAGACTGGGTAATTTATAAAGAAAAGAGGTTTAATTGGCTCATGGTTCTGCAGGCTGTACAGGAAACATGGCCAGGCAGGCCTCAGGAAACTTACAATCATGGTAGAAGGCGAAGAGGAAGGAGGCATGTCTTACATGGCCAGAGCAGGAGGAAGAGAGAGAAGGGGAGCTGCTACACACTTTTAAACAACCAGATCTCATGATAACTCACTATCACAAGAAGAGCAAGGCAGATGTCCACCCCTATGATCCACCAGGCCTCTTCTCCAACATTGGGAACTATAATTTGACATGAGGTTGGGTGCAGCAGCTCAATGACTGTAATCCCAGCACTTTGGGAGGCTGAGGCGGGTGGATCACCTGAGGTTGGGAGTTTGAGACCAGCCTGACCAACATGGAGAAATCCCATCTCTACTAAAAATACAAAAATTAGCCAGGTGTAGTGGTGCATGACTGTAATTCCAGCTACTAGGGAGGCTGAGGCAGGAGAATTGCTTGAACCTGGGAGGCAAAGGTTGCGGTGAACTGAGATAGCGCCATTGCACTGCAGCCTGGGCAACAAGAGAAAAACTGCATCTGGAAAAAAAAAAAAAAGTAATTTGACATGAGATTTTGGTGGGGACAAAGATCCAAATCATATCACTTGTCATTCTTTGGTAGGTGAAAGGTCTTTTCTCTTTGGTTGCCTTTAAGTTTTTGTCTCTTTTATATTCTGCAGTGTACTACCATGTGTTCAGGTAGTGGCTTGACTATACTGATGATGCATGGCACTCAGTGTTTCCTTTCCTTTCAATCTGAGAACTTATCTTTCTCTTTAATTCTGGGAAATGATCTGCTTTCATGTTTTTGACTATTGCTTCTTTTCCATCCCTTGGTTCTCTTCTCAAATTCCTATTAGATATTTGTTCTTTTTAATGAAGCTTTCATATTTTTCATTACTTTATGTTTTTTATACTATTTTCTATGTAAATTTCTTAACGTAAGCTTATAAGTCACTGTTTTTCTTTGGACATGTATAGTCTAAAATTTGTCCCATTATTGAGTGTTTTCTAAAGAGAACAAGGTTTTACTAATTTGCCCAGGCTGGACTGAAACTCCTGAGCCCAAGTGATTCTCCTACCTCAGCCTCCTGACTGGCTGGGATTACCGACATGCTCCACAGTGCCTGGCTTCCTTCAGTTTTTCTTTTTTGAGACAGAGTTTCACTATTGTTGCCCAGGCTGGGGTGCAACGGCACGATATCAGCTCACTGCAACCTCTGCCTCCCGGGTTCAAGCTATTCTCCTGTCTCAGCCTCCCAAGTAGCTGGGATTACAGGCATGTGCCACCATGCCTGGCTAATTTTTTGTATTTGGTAGAGATGGTGTTTCACCATGTCAGCCTGGTCTTGAACTCCTGACCTCTGGTGATCCACCTGCCTTGGCCTCCCAAAATGCTGGAACTATAGACATGAGCCACCATGCCCATCCTTCCTTTAGTGTTTTGTTGTTGTTGTTGTTGTTGTTAAAGACAGAGTCTCACTCTGTTGCCCAGGCTGGAGTGCAGTGGCGTGATCTCAGCTCACTGCAAGCTCCACCTCCCAGGTTTACGCCATTCTCCTGCTTCAGCCTCCCGAGTAGCTGGGACTACAGGTGCCTGCCAACATGCCCGGCTAATTCTTTTGTATTTTGTAGTGGGGATGGGGTTTCACCCTGTTAGCCAGGATGGTCTCGATCTCCTGACCTCGTGATCCACCCGCCTTGGCCTCCCAAAGTGCTGGGATTATAGGCGTGAGCCATCATGCCTGGCTTTCCTTTAGTGTTTTAAGGAGTCCAAATAGGCTTCTATTTAGTTATTTAAATATTTCCCTATTGTTTATTTTTTCTGCAATAAATAAGCCTCTTAATTGTTGATTTTGCTTTGGCATCAATCTTCTTCATGTGTCTTAAAATTTCACTCTGCACAGTTATCTTGAGGGGGAGTTTCTCTTTCTCTTGTTGTCCCTGTAACTATTGGTTTTGCAGTTGCTCCCCTTAGTTCTCTGAAGTCTCTAGTACAAAACCAGGCCTTAAATCAGTTTTTGGATTTTTTTTCATTGTTATCTAAAATGTTGGTTTTACATCTTTTAAAATATGCTACTGTCTGATTGGGCTGTCATAACAGAACTCCAGGTGGCTTAAACAACAGATAATTATTTCTCACAGTTCTAGAGACTGGAAAGTCCACGATCTAGGTGCTGGCAGATTTGGTGTCTGATGAGGGCTCTCCTCCTGGCTGTAAACAGCCACCTTCTCACTGCATGCTCACGTGGTCATTCCTCGGAGCAACCATGTACAGGAAGAGGGAGCGATCTCTTTGTCTTCGTCTTATAAGGGCACCAATTCCATCATGAGGGGCCCACACTTACGACCTAATCTATACCTAATAATCTCCCAAATGTCCTACTTAATACTATCACGTTGAGAATTAGGGCTTCAGCATAAGGATATGTTTGTACATATATTTTTTAACATAGATGAGTGTATAGCAATTCTGTATCCCATATTACATCATAAACATTTTTACTTATCATTACAAAGTCTTTAGTATCATTTGAAAGGTCCTTACTAACAATTACTTAGCCTTGCTCTCAGTGTTATTTCTATTTACTCCCTATTTAAAGTAACCTGATAAATCTTGGTGTGAAACTTATCCATACTGTGGACTGTGTCCTTAGGAAAGACCCCAGAAAGGAATGGCAAGGTAAAACTGGGAGCCTGTGTCTGTTGATACCTGTCTAGAATGGACAAGTCCATCCCCATGACATTGGAATGTGAGCTCCTGTCACCCACAGAAGCCCTAACCCCACCAGCAGCCCCAGCATGCGGTGAGTAGGGGAGGCACCTGGACAATGGTCAGTGCTTCAGACAGTGGGTATTCTCCAGTGAAGGTTTCCTGCACTGCAAACTCTTTTGTTCCTTCAGGAAACTTCTGGCTGGGCTGTAGACACAGGGAGCAAAGTGTTCAAGAGAGCAGAAAAGCTTCTGGCTCATGGGGTCAAGCTCCTGAACCAGATATGAGGTTTGATACAAGGCACTGGAATGGCCCAGGTTAACAACTCGTGAATATTTTTTTGAGGTTCCCGCCTTACAGATTGTTAAACTGTTTTTTTTTTTGTACAACTTCATGATTTTCGCAGACCAAGCCATTTTCCAGAGGAGATGGCTGAAGCTTGGATTGACCAGAGCAGTGCTTCTTGAAAGGTTCTGTGGATTTGAGTCACGGGGAATCCTATTAAAAACACAGATTCTGATTCAGCTGATCTGGGGTGGGATCCAAATTGAATTTCTAACAGGCCCCCAGGTGATGGCGACGCCGCTGGCCTGAGGACCTCACTTGAGTAGAGAAGTGTGAGGGGACTTAGGCAAGCCACATGCATCCTCAGTGACTGAGCTGGAACCCATGTCTGCCCAACTCCAAAGCCTGTGTCCTCTGTCTGCGGTTCCCATGTAGAATCCTGCAGTCCTACCACTTTGCAGGTGAGCGAGGCGAGACAAAGAGGTTTCCGCTGGAGGGGTAGGTGGCTTTGTTCAGAGAGGGGGCTGCCTTTCCCAGGCTCACTCCTGACCTTGAGATTTGATGAGGAAGAGAGGGATGGAGGGGATGATCTCCTGAGTGGGGAAGTGCCACAACTGGGTAGCTGCCAGTGTTGGGAAAATTAATTTTTTAATTAAAAACATGTCTTTTTTCCCCACTCTTCTTTCCCCTTTGCTTTAATGTCTCAGTCTAGAGTAATAATGAGTCGCTCTGGGGAGGCTGAATCTTAGAAAAACTGTTGGTGTGACTGCTGAGGAATTTATCTGATTAACTTGGGCTCAACCTTTGAAAAGAAGAGAAAGGGAAGTAAAAAGAAAAAGGGAGAAGGGAAAGCTCCAGCTCCCCATCGGTTTTCTGGCACAAAACTTAATCACAGCGTCAGAGAGGCCGCCCCCGGGAAAAGGTGGCTGGGGACTCAGCATCCCGGCATTCCCCTCCCCAGGCCCCAGTGGCCCTCTGCCCTAGCCTAGGCCCCACTTGTCCTCTGGGTTGCCTCCCAGGGCCTGGAGATGTCACTGTAAGTGGCCTAACATCACAGATGGGGTCTTAGATTGGGTTCCCGGAAGGCAGAGCCTGGAAAGGGGTCTGGTGCTTTCAGTGACACGCATGAGGGGTGAGATGAGGACGTGGTTCAGCCAAAGTCTGGTCTGGATCCAGTCCCCTGGGGAGCTCTGGTGCTTGCACTGCATCACAGAGTTGTCAGGGCACAAGGGGCGGCTTTTGTTCCCAGATCTGCCTGATGACTGTGGGTTGCCAATGGAGGAGAGTACAGCCCCCAGGAATTTCCTGGTAAGTTTGGTCTCCACTGGTTAAGGGCACTGCTCCCTAGAAGGGCACAATTGTGAGCTGTTAACAACCAACACCGCCTGCAGGTGGTAGACAAATGTCCTGGCTGGAAAATGGGGTCTGGATGAGATACTAACAGCACCTACTACAGGTGGACTGGGGGGGAGGCCTGGTGGGGTTGGAGAGAAATGGGTGGATTCAAGAGTGATGCTGGAGGTAGTTGATAGCACTTAGGGAGTGGCTGAGTGGGGTGGGTGTGGGGGTAGAGACAGGGGGCTCCCAGGCTACTGATTTGGGTGACTGAGTGGCTGGGGGTGCCAGGTTGGAGCAGAGATATAGGGGCCATCTGTGTGAAGATGGGAGAAGGTGGGCGGGTTTGTGTGGGTGGGCAGGAAGGGAGAAGAGGTGGAGCACAGAGTCCTGGACACCCCACAGGACTGGGGCTGGCAGAGGACAGGGAGCCCAAGGGAGTTTGAGAAGGTACAGCCAGGAGGACAGGAGGAAAACTAGAGAGGGTGGGGTCCCAACATCATCTCTTCCCTCCTCCACCCTCCCAGATGCGTTGGCCTCAGTCATTGCCTGTCTCCTCCATCAGTGCGTGTTTGTGGATGAAGGCAGGAGACTGCTTTGAGGAGCCTGAAAAGACTGTGATCCCCTTGAGGGTGGGGACTGTGCCTGTCTTGATTAGTATTGTGACCCAACCCCTATCATGCTCCCTGGCACACAGTAGGTGCTCAATAAGCCTTTGCTGAAAAACACAGTGGCTAACACCCATATAGCACTTACCAGGCCCAGGTCTTGAATAGAAACTCATTTAAGTCTGTGAGGAAAGATTCAATGCCTTGTTTCCACAGATACCTTGGCCATTCAAGAGACCTTTGCAAATTTTCCACTTAGAAGCTATTATTATCCCCAGTGTACAGATGGGAGACTCAGAGGCACAGAGAGATTAAGTAACTCACCCAAGATCACAGATAAGTGGCAGAGTTAGAGCATGAACCTAGGCAATGTGACTCCCAGGGTCCCTGTTCTTAGTGCCTGTGTGAGCGAGTGAAATTGTTGCCAGTGTTTTTCGGACCAGGGCACATAACTGCTTCATGTGGCACATGCACACAGAGCTACGTGCACATGCAGCCACATGCACACACAGCTACATGTATGCACAACCACGTGTACACACTGCCTCATGTACATGCAACCACATTGACATGCAGTACACAGAAGATGGCTCTTGTCTGCTGCAGGAGAGGGTAGTCCACAGCCTTGAGTAGGGGCCCCTTACTGTACAGTGCTCTGCTCACATTGGACTGGCCAAAGCTACTTCAGACCCAATCAATTGCTGCCTTTACAGCCCCTGAAGCCAGAGGGTGTTTAGATTGGGGGTAGAAAGGGATAGGTGGAAAGTTCTGGTGTCAGGCAGGACACCTTTCAGTCGCAGCTCTGCCATGACACAGTGTGGCCCGAGCCTCTTTGAACCTTAGTTGTCTCATATGCAAAATGGGACTAATTACACATTTTCCTCAGAATTTGTATGACAGTTAAGAATGACGTATGGTGTCTGGCACACAATGGCTTGGTGGTGCCACTATTAATGGAGTAACCATTTTTTTGCTACATTAGCCATTTCTTTTCCTGATATTAGAAAATGTAAATATGGCCTTGCAGTAACTGGGCATTTTGCGTGGCTGCCATCCAGAGGACCATTCAGCCAGAGGGCCACTGGCCACTTCCAGCCCAGCAGGGATGAAGGCTGAGGTGGGAGGCTGAGAGCAGGGGCTGGGAAGAGACGCAGAGCTGGGAGCACCCAGACTGTCCTGGACAGGGGCGTCTGAGCTGGACATCTGTCATCAGCTCTCATCCATGGCTGTACATACAGGGATGCTGCAGAGGTGAGGCTAAGGACTCCTGCTCGGGCCCACCATCAGCTTATGCACCCTGAGCCCCCAAGGGCCACCGCATCATATAGCTCTGCAGGGTGGGAGGTGGGTGGGTGGGTATCATTCATACGGTAGTCTGTGAAGCAGGGTTCCAGGTGTGTGCTTCTCACATAAAAAATGTTCCCTGGAGCTGTGCAATAGGGCCTGAGATCTCTTCAGGGCAGTAGTCTCACAGCTTTATAATGGGCTGGGAAAAACCAAGCAAAGCAGACAGCCTCCTCCTAAGATCTGCCTGCTGCATGGGCACCCAGGCCAGGGCAAAACCAGTTTCAGCTGCATCTAGTGCTCCCACTCCTGGCACCCAGGTCTCTAAGTAATAACCCCGAGTGTGTGACGCCTGAACCCCTAACTGAACACATCTTGCCCTGATCCGGACTGGGAGCTCTTCAGGATGGGGCTTGGGCCTCCGCTTTTCCCCCTCTTTCTCCGACCAAGCACAGGGCTGGGCACACAGAAAACAGGAATCATGTTGGAAGAAAACTGTGAGATTAAAATATCCAAGTCTGTCATTCCCCTACTGAAGAGACATTTACTTATCAGCCTTTAACTGTGCCCTGGACCTGACCAGGCTGGCAAAGACATGAGGATGGACCCCCTGTCCTCGAGGGGTCACGGCCTTGTGGGGAGACAGACATGTAAACACACAGTGAGGGTCCAGTGTGACCAGAGCTGTGATGGATGTGCAAGAGGCCTCGGGAGCACAAAGATGAACAGAGGGCACCCAAGAGGGATTCCTAGACAAGGTGATCCTGGGGTTGAAAATTAAAGAGTGGGTGGGGACTTACCTGGTGGAGGTGGAGGGAATGCATCCCAGGCGCATATGCAAAGGCATGGAGGTAAACAAGAGCTGGACCCAACACAGGATCTGCAGGCTTGAGTGGTGCAGAGGAAAGAGCCCTGGACAGACCAGCTGGGTCCCAGTCCCATCTGCTTGTAAGTACCTGAGTGACCAAGGACAAATTCTCCCCTGCCTCCCTTTCTCTGGGCCACCGTTTCCTGATCTGTGTAGTAGCAACTGGGCTACATCATCCCCAAAGCCCCTCCAGCTTGGAAGCTCTTGGTTTCTTCCAGATGTGGCTGGATCCCTGCCTACCTTCCAGAAACACACCCTTGCCTACAGGTGCTGGGGCCCTCTGGGGAATGTGCATAGGTTGGTTCTGGTTAATCTAGGCTTAACCCTCCGAGTGCCAGAACCTTTCACTTCATTGCAAATAGTTCTGCCCCATGAGCAGACTGAGAGTTTGGGCCCACCTTCCTGGGAATACCAAGGTTGAAATCTGCTGGGAGTGTGGCTGACATGGGACTCCTCCACTGGGTAGTTCTCTGCTCTGGCCGACTGGGTGACAGGGGGAGTCCTGAGCTGGGACTGTCCTCTTTGAAGACAGCCAAGCCCAACCATCTCTCTTGGCATGGGTTTGCTTCTTTGTGCCCACTGGCTTCTCCCTTTTATAAGCATCACCAGCCAATCAGCTCATGCCTTCCCTCCCATGAGAGGGAAGTGACCAATCATATTTGGTCTGGTTTCTCCGTTGCTAGGTGCGGGAGGCTGCCTCCTCACTGCCGAGGGGCTTGGATTTTATAAGTCCAATCCTGGGTCTGTGCTGATCCCAAAGGTTCAGGGCACCAGGAAGATGGATTTAAGATTTCCTGAGCACAGTATCCAGTGGGTTCTGCCAATAGTCAGGGCTGAGGAATTCAGGGGAAGGAGAGAGAAGCTGGCTCATGGCAGTTCTGGAGAGCTTCCAGGAGAGGGCACTGAAGGAGGCATTTTCAGGCCCTTCCTGGCCCGCCTGGGCTGTTCTTTTCTCTTCACGGAGGGGCCTCATCAGACCCCTATCAGCAGGCTCAGCACTCCCATCCTGGTAGCTTCAGGATGCCTCCCCGACCCGCTGTTGGTCCTGGGACTGTCCTGGGCCCTGGGCTTGAACCTGCTTCAGGACCCTTCCCCCTAGCCCTCACCCCACTGACACCCAGAACTCCTGTAGAGGGTTGGGTGTGGGTATTACTCCAAGTGTGAGCCTGGGTCCGGACACCCCTCTATGGCTCCAGGGACAGCTGCATCCAATGACTGCTCACAGCAGGTATCCGGATGAGGGTTACCTAGAACAAGGTTGTGAAGCCTGGCAGGAGTCAGCTCACAGAAAACAGTTACTCTGCTGAAAAAGCCTGGGGGTCCCCTCTGGCCCCATCCTGCTCCTTTTTTTAACAGTGGAGGCACTTTCATAGGTTTCTGTCTGTGCTCATGCTGGTCCCTCCTCCCTCCCTCTCTCCTCTTCTTTCTTGCATTCTTGCATTCCAACCCATCCATGTGGCCAGCACATACTCCCTGAACCCCTGCAGCTCAGAGGGGACATGAACCTAGTCGTGCTTCCTCCCCCAGAGTAGTCCCCACGCCCCCAGGCCCTTTTCCCCTGCCCAGTGAACCATTGCCTCTTGGTTCTCTGGGAGAGCCAGATTCTGCTGATTCCTGCATAGATGCGTTGCCAGGCCCTCTCTTCCTTGGTTCCAGGCTCCATGGACTTCTGACTCTCAGTTCTGTGACCCTGCCCCAACACTGTACCCACTCCAGAACTTGGAACCTTGGCCTTCCTCTGTGCTATCCATGTGCCTGTCTGCCCACAGCCTGTGTGTTCCCTGGGGATAGACCCCGTGGGCCTGCCACAAGGCCCACCATGGTGAGTGGAAACTGCATGGCCAGTCACTTCCCCAAACTGCATATTCCCAGGCCCCCAAATTCCCATGCACCGCCCCGCCTCACTCCTCGGCCTCTGAAAGTGCAAGTCCAGTCCCATTTCTCAGTAACAGTCAGGGCCCATTCTCTGCCTAGATTCCTGACACCCACAGCTCCTGCTGCCCTGCTGCCTCCAGCACCACCCTTCCCTGAGGCCCTGTTGTGTGACTGTGCTGGACTGCAGGGATCCAGCGTCTGGATGGCCATAACCCTGCACCTTGGTTTATCTGTACAATGTGGATAATCCCTGCTCCTGCTTCCCTGGGCTGTAGGGCGCCTTCCCTGAGAAGACACATGCAATTAGACTTGTGGACAGCAAAGCACTCCCCACGTTTCAGGTAGGCATGATTAATATAGAAAAAGCTGACGTGGCAGACTGTGGATTGACCTGGGCCCTCTCAACAAGCTGGCCTGGCCCCTGCTCCATGAGCTCAAGACCCTGTGCTGACCTGGGGACAGCGCCTACAGGGCCATCCCCACCTATTTAGGCAGGGTCCTTAACAAGGTAAGGCAACCTCCCAAGCAGAAACTGCAACTCACACAAGAGAGTCGGCAGGGTGCAGTGTCTCCTGGGAGGGAGCAGCTGCTTTCTGAACCTGCAAGGGAACACTGGGGGATGGGAGATGGCACCCCACACAGTCCTGCTTCCTTGGATCTGCCCAGGCAGTCTAGGATGGGGTGAGGCAGGAGGGCTTGCTATGGTGGCCTGGGCCAACCCCTTCTGTCTGGAGCCTCAGTTTTCTAGCTGTTAATGGGTTCTATAATCCTGGTTCTATAATCCATGGGCTCACTGGTGCCCATGGCAGTGATACAGTCCTACTTGGGGGATGCAGCTGGCTACAACTTTCCAGGGAAGGTTTTATGAGGTCAGCTGGTGTGTCTGTGGCCCACGCTGGTGCTGACTTCAGAGTCTCAGGAGGATGCTTGATAGGAAGGAGCACTCCAGAGTAGCTGATGGTTATGGCAAGAATTCCAGTTCCCACCGTCCTCTCCTGTCTAGGGAGACAGGAAGAGCAGAGAATGACACCCTTCCACAGCTGGAAAACCAGAGGCCCAATAGTCCAGCTGAGCACTGACAGGCCAACAGGGACTCCCGGGCGTCTGATGCATTTACCAGGTGAAGACATGGGTGAGGGTGCAGGTGAGGCCCGGGGTGGGGACAGGAAGAAAGCTTCCTGGAGTGCCTTTCTTGGGAAGGGCCAAGGGAGGCAGGCTCAGGGGCAGAGGAGGGATGGGAAGGCATAGGCCAGCAGCAGGCCTCAGGTAGCTCCTCTGCCCACTGCAGGGACAAGGCCCTGGAATCTAGCCAGGGTAGAGTCATGCTGTATCTTCTCCATTCCCTTATTACAGGCTATGGTCCAAGATCAACCAGAGATAGCAGAAGATGATCAGTCCATTCTTTACAGTTCTGGGGGACACGGAGTGGAAGGTGCTGCCGGGAGGCATCCAGCTAGCATCTGATGAGAGGCGGGGCCAAGGCCTCTTGCTTCCTCATGATGCTGCCCACTCAGCTGCGCAGTCTGAGTTTCCAGGATGTCCCGCCTTGTGCCAGGGCCTGGGCATCAGAGAATAGGGTGGAAGTGGTCCCTGGGTGAAGAGTGGTGGGCTGGGAGATAGCTGGAGGAACAGTGATGGCACTGTCTTCTGCTTTGAACCTCCAGGGCCAGCCCAGAGCCTCCAGGCTAACAACCCAACTCCTTGCTGGTCCCACTAGAACCTACTGTCCTGACCCATGCCACCTGCACCTCCATCGCTAATCCTCTCCTCATGCTCTGGCCACACGGACTTTCTCTCTTTCCTCTCACCATGGGAACTTTGCACATGCTATTCCCTCTCTCTGGAGTCCCCACTTCTGTGGGTCATTGTCTACTCAACCTTCTGGTGCTACATCGAGTGTCACTTCCTGTAGGGAGCCTCTCCTGGCCCCCTAATCCAGACCAGACTAGGTCCCCAAAGACCTCATCATAGCACTTGTCCCAGTTGTCATTTTACATTTGTGTCCATGGTGGTTTGGTTTCTTCTTGTCTCCTCTAGACGCTAAGGTCTCCACTGTGTATTCCTCATGCCTGGCGCAATGTGTGGCATGAAGTAGGCCCACAACTCATGTTCACAGAAAGAATAAAGAATGTTGACTCTCACCTACCTGAGCCTTGCTTTTTTTCTTATCTGAAATGGGAATGATAACACCAAGATGAGCATAAGGGTGAGCCAATGAACAAAAATCTTCCGGCCACACTCTTGGCAGAGGAGGAGGGAAGAGAAGGGAGATTGGGGTAGGGAGGGAGTGGTTGATGCCAGCTGCTTAGGGACAGAAGGATTGGAGAGATGTGTGGAAACCAAAAGGTGGTCGGGACAGGTGGGGAAAGAGGTGGAGGTGGGGAGATTGGATGTGTTTAGAGATTGCAAGAAGACAGCCCAGCTGGGTGGGGCATTTCTCTGAACCCTTGGTGACCTACTTTTCAGCCTGGCTTAGGAAGCCAGGGTTTTCAGAGGAAGTGGGTGGGAAATGCCCACTGCCTCCTCGAATTCCATGTGGGCCACTCTCAGTCCCGGCTGGACCTGGCATGATGATTAAATCTGGGACACTGTCAAAGTTCTCCATGATTGGCCCGTGGAGATGGCTGGAAACAGCAGAGCAGCCCTGGGCAGGCATTTGTGGGGGCACTGACCCAGATTCTGTGGTGGGAAGCAGCTGCCAGCTCCTAGTAGAGGAGCTCCCTCCTGGAGCTGCCCAACTGGTCTGATTCCTGGTCCCTGCCCCAGGCCCCCAACTACTACTGCTCTGGCCATGGAGTGGGCCTGGTTCATGCCAAGCCTCTCTGTAAAGCCTGCTGGAAGGAAGAGGTGGCTGGCCACCAGCACAAGGACAGGACACAAGGGGATCCCAGAGAGGCCTCTGTACCTGACTGCCTTAGTGCAGAACTCCTGGGTAGAGGGCCCAGGCTTGGACTTGCTGGGGACAATAAATGACATAGACTTAGGCTCATCATCCCTGTGGCACATACCAGCTTGCTCCCATACTTAGAGAGGGAGTTAAGGCTCAGAGAAAGTATGCCACCTACTTGAGTTTGCACCGCATAGCTGGGCATCGATTCCCAAGCATGGACACAAAGTCTGTGTGCCTCCCAAGACAGCAAAAGTAAGCGGGAGACCTGGATGGTGGGAAATGGATGGGGATGCAGGCTGGGATTGCTGCTCCGTGTGGATGTCAGAGACTCTGGGGAAAGGCTGTTTGTCTCTGTGTGGCTTCCCTAGGGTTCACCTGGAAGCCCTGGGAAGATACCTCAGGAGGCGTGCTGAGCCAGAGCAGGCAACACCTGTGAGCTCATCTCGCTTGGGGTCCCCAGGAAATCTGTTACGGAGGCAGAAAGAAAATGGCCAGGGAAGGAGGGAGAAGGGAGACAACAGGGACTTTGGGATGGGCCACAAAGTCAAGCTCAGGCACAGGGAAGAAAAGGCCATTTGCTGCATGCCTGCTGTGTGCTGAGCCATTCCTGAGCATCGTCCCTCGTGGATTCTTCGCCAGTCACCTTACTGGCAACGTATTTTTATTCCCATTGTACTGAGGAGGACACTGAGGCTGGAACCAACACTGGATCTGCCTGATACCAAAGTCTGGGGTCTTTTCAGGGCACCTCCATGATGGGTGGGTACAGGAGCCTGGTCCTTCCTGGACTCACATCACAGCCACAGCACAGCCTGGGCTTCTCCTACTTCCAGCTCTGGTCAGCAGGGGGAGGCTGTGCTGCCTCTGGCTGTGGATATGGGCGCAGAGGTTGGGCTGGACTTGGAGAGGAGGAACAGGAGAGGAGTAACAGAAGAGGAGGTGGCCCTCTGGCAAAAGCTGCTGAGTTTGGGAAGCCCTTAGCCATACCTCTGTGATGGCTGAAAGGAGGAGGTGGGGGCTGCTGCCTAGATTTGCCAAGTGGCAGCTCTGCTGCTGCCCAGAACAAAGTTGAAACTCCTCAAATCAAGGATTTATAGCTTCTCTTCCCTCCGAAACACCCATCACTCCGTTTCCCACTTCCAGGTCTTTGCACATGCTCTTCTCTTGGCGTGGGATCCCCTTTCTGTTCCTTTCTGCCTGGCCAATTCTTACTCATCCTTCACTACCTGGCTTCAATGTCACCTCCTCCAGGACCTCCTCCACCCCCCACGGCTCTATCACATTTTCCTTATTCTTATTTTCAAGGTAGGAATGTGTCTAAATCATCTGTGTGTCTCCAGGACCTAGCACAGGATGGGGCACATGACAGAAACTTCCTGAACAATGGGCAAAATGCATCCCTCTGCAGGGCTGGGGAGCAAGGGACAATCTGGGGTGGGAGTAAGGGTAGGGAAGGGGCCCTGAAGACAAAAAGCTCATGTGCCAGACTTGTCCAGGATCAGGCTGACTGGGAGCCTAGGGGTGCACTTTACTTCCCAGGGGTGTCATGAGGGTCCAAGGAGATCTTGGATGTGAGGGAGCTCTGCAAAGGGTAGGTCCCTGTACCAGCTCAACTCTGCCTCGTTCCCTGGTTCCTCTGATGAGGCAGAAGGGAGGAGGAGGCTGACTCGGCCTGGTGAGTGTCCAGGGTGGCAAGCATTGCAGTCTCAGCGGTGGCTTCAGCTCTCGCAGGCAAGAAGGAGGTGGGACTCTGGGGACTGAGGGCCTACCTTGGGACTCCCCCCTCCTATGGGATCTAATACCATATCAGAGCTGGGCATGGGCTCAGAGATGATGGAAGCCATGTCCTTACAAAGGGGGTACACTGAGGTGCAGAGAGGAGTCGGTATTTGCCCAACATCACACAGCAGGAACGGGACGCCACCCCGTGAGCCCTGTTCTCCCAGCATGGGAGGTGTCTTCCCCTGGAGTTCAGACTCGGAGAGCAGCTTCCCTGATCTTCCCTCCCCGGCCCCGCAGTCCAGGGCGCTCAGCCTGCACCGCCGCACACCCACTGTCGGCCCAGAGGCTTGGCTGCTGAGCGCCCCCTGGATGGCGTGGTCCGGGCAGCTCCCGACCGTCCTTCTCCTTGACTCA
>NW_012119110.1:22893-64370 GCF_000951035.1 Colobus angolensis palliatus
GTAGGGATTCCACCCGCATCGCGCCGTGGCGAGCAGGAGGCAGGAGCCGGGCGCCCAGGAGAACCGAGGCCCTCTCGCGCACCACGCCGCGCGCTCTAGTGCACACACACGCACTCCCTGTCGCGGTCGCCGCCCCGGCCACCATCTTGGATCTGAGCCCTGCGCCGGCCCCTTCCGCTGCGCCGCCGCACTTCTTCCCCCTTCCAGCCCGGCCTCTCCAGCGCCTCTCTGCCTTCTCCCACCTGTCCAGCCCGGTCCTCGGTCTCCCCGCTGCTCTCCATCTGTCTCGCTGCCGCTCCTGAGGAGCGGGAACCGGAGGCGGAGCGGGGACCGGAGGCAGCCGAGCCGGGGGATGCCGGCCCGGAGCGCAGCCGCGCGCGGACGGCGAGCCCGGGATGGTGAGCATGGCCAGGCTGGCCCCGTTGCTGCGGGGCTGACGCTACAGTGGCGCAGGCCCGGGAGCCGGGGTGTCTGCCCGCCGGCGGCGCCGCGTACGCAGCGTCTGATTGGGTGGGAGCCTCGAGGGCAGCGGCGGGGTTGAGGTGCCGGGTGCGTGTCTGTGGGGGGCGTCCACGCTCGGGGCTGGGAGGGGACGCGCTCGGCACCCCAGGTTGTGACCGTGCTCCTGCCCGTCGCGCGGCCCCGCCTCACCCTCACCTGCCGCTGCAGCCCCGGCGACTTGCAGGAACTTTGTGGAGACCCTGGGGCGCGGCGGGCCGGGAGGGGTGGGGACGGAGGCGCTTTCGGGGTGCAACTGCGGCCTTTCTCTCCAGAGAAGAGAAAGCGAGGGGAGTGGGGCGGGGCCGCGGGCCGGACCGCCTGGCAAGCTGAGGGGTGCGCCTCCACCTCCCCAGTGGCGCAGCCGCCGGCCGTCTGGGACACCCACCCAGCCCCGGGGCGCTGCGCTGAACCTGCTCCGGGTGCCGGACTCAGATGACCCCGACAGGGTCAGGCGAGACCGCGCGGCGACAGCTCCCAGGCCCAGGGCTCCGGAGGTTGTCTTTGCAGGCAGGCAGAAGACACCGAGGTTGAGTTGGGGGTGTGCAGAGACGTGCCCGGGCGTGTATGTGTGTGCTCCCTTGCCTTCTGCTCCTCGGGACGATGGCTGGAAGAAGGGAACTCGCCGCAAGGCGCGCCCCACCAGACTTGGACCCTCAGGAGCTCCTAAGAGGCCGGGGATGGGAGGGGGCGTCTCCAGGTCTGCTGGCCTGGTGCCCCATCCCTGCTTGGAGCTATGCCCCCGCGTGCCTCACTCTGCATTGAGGTTGTGGCTGTGCTTTGTACCCTCTCCCCTTACGAGTCTCCTCCCACACTCTGGACCTGTGCTGGCTGCCTGAGGGAACCTCCCCACACCCCTCACTGCCAACCCAGCCAATCCTGTGGAAGACGGGATGGGAAGCTGTGGTCCAAGATGGTGCCTCTGGAGGGAGAGAACCCCATGTCTCCTGGAGTGAGAGACTCAAGGAAGGGTCATGGGTCAGGACTCCTGCAGGCTCCTCATCCTTCTTGCTTCCAGGGCAGGTTTTTCCTCCTCTAGGAAGCCTTCTCTGGTTGTTACTGAGTCCTTCCAGTTTGAACTTCCCTGGGGTTGTAACTGCCGGGATCCCAAGCAGCCCCCATCCATATGCCTTCTTTCCTGCCACTCGCCGTGTGAACCTGTGTAGTTAGAAGTCTTGATCTCAGCCTAGATGCTGTGTGGAGGGGTGTGGCGGCTGGACCAGTCAGTATCTACCTGGGTCTCTGTAGTATGGTAATGTCTATGGTGATATCAGCTTTCAGGCTTAAACCTTACTTCCACCTCCATTAGCTATTGGAATCTCTTAGCCGCTTTGTGAGAATGCAGGACCCATGGGCAAGGTTCTTATCCATTTCACAGAGGAGGATTTTGTGGCAGAGATGGAGGCAGTCTTCTAAGTCTCTGCACAGCCCTTTCCACTGCGGGGGTATCCAGTGACCCTCTTCGGTGAGGCATAGAGGGCACCCAGGCCTTCTTTATTGACCTGGCAGGCGGGCTTCTGCTGTGTGTGGCACGTTTGCCAGGCCGGTGGCTGTTCTCAGCCAGAGGCAGTTGAGCAAAGGCTTCTGGCCTGTGGGACCTTTTGACCCTAGCCTGGTTAAATATATGCTTCCTGGATTTGGGGCCAGAGGCTGTCTGAGCTTTGCTTGATGGTTTGGAAGCCCGGCTCCTGTCATCCTCTGCACAGCTCTCGGAGTTCACTACCATCCTAGGGATCCAAATCACTCCCCACCCAGCCTGGCACTCTGTGCTGGGTACTTGCATTTTCCTTTGGCCCCAGAAGCCTTCCTATCCTCTCCATCCTAGAGCCCCTTTGTGGGTCAAAAGTTTCCCCATGGAGATCTACATATGCACTGAAGGGGATTGGAAGGGACTCCTAAGCTCCAGACTTTTGCTTCCCAGGTGTTGACCGAAGTTCTGTTTGACATCCAGGAGGCTGGAGTATGGCAAGAGGCCTAGCTTGGCCCCACCCCTATCATCCGTGCCTGCTTGAACCCCTGCCACGGTTCTTCTGGTACCTCTACTCCCACCCCAACCAACTCCAGCAAAATGAACCCTTCATTTAGGGTCCCGAGCCATGGTGAGGAGGAGACCAGGGGCACTTCTTTGGCCCCTGGTCTATTCTGCCAGGGGTGAAAATTCCAGCCTGGGGCTTCCAACCCCTACTGACTGCCCCCTTTAGGAAAACAGCCACTTTCCCACCCCAACCTCCTGACTGGGAGGGAGCAGTGCCCAGTGTGACCCCCTTAATTTCCCTCCCCAGGCAAGACCTGACCCTGCCATATTTGGGTTTTAAATTATAGAAGTATTCTAACAAATCCAGTGATAAGAATTTATTGAGTGGCCTGGGCCTTGGGGTGACTCAAGGGGGAAAAGCTGCCCCTGACCACTCAGGCATACCTTTGTGGGGGCTGAGGGCCACCCTGACCAGTCTCAGAGTTTCTTCTGTGGGCTTCTCGGGCCCAGACCCCTGTTCCCAAGAACCACACCTTGCCTCTTACTTTCCAGGCCCTGGAATCCTACCCTTGAGCCTCACTTCACATTTGGAGGCATCTTCTGGCTTGAGACCTGGACTGAGTGCTGGGGATACCAATGATGAGCCTGGGCCCCTTCCCGGATGGTCTCTCAAAGGGGAAACAGATTTGGACCCATACCTCTCGGGCTGGGTAATCAAGAAGGTCAGTGGGGGAGTGGCAAGGGGCTGTTTCAGAAGGAGGGGACTGGCGGGGTCTTGACCTGCTGAGATTTTCTGGGACTTGGTCGATGCTTAGTAAATAATTGTTGACTAAATGAGTGAATGGCTAATGTGAATGTGAGTGGGGGCTTTCTAGGAAGATGGCACGGTGCTGGCAAAGGCATGGAGATGGGAAGTGCTGGGCAAGCATAGAACATGTTTGCAGTGGAGTAGTTCACACGGGGGCATGGAGAAGGTTGGCACCAGACAGAAGAGGATCCTCAGTGCCCATCTGAGGAGTGTGGGCTGATTCTGAATTCAGGGCTTGCAGGGTTGAAGTTCTGGAGAGACACAATTAGATTTGCGATATAGACTGCTCCTCTAGTGGTCGTGGGAGGGGTTGTCCTGGAGCTGGGAAGACCTGAGTGGGGTGATCTAGGTCGTCAGAGTTGGACGAGGGCTCAGGATTCATAGGCCCTACCACCTGGGCATACAGAGGTGGCAAGTGTCCTGAAGTCATAGATGCAGTCTCCAGTACTGACCCTGCCACTGTGTGCACTTCAGTAAGCCGCTGAGGCCTGTGGGTCTGCCTTAGTTCCTATGTCTGTAAAGTGGACGTGTTTGTTTGTCTCCGTGGATAACTGGAGTGAGTTTGAGTGGGAGTTTGTAACCACAGAAGAGGGCTATAAATGAAAAGGGGTAGAGGGCTACAAAGGAAAAGGGGTAGAGGGATAGTGAGGCAATACTATTTGATAGAGGAAGAGCTTGAGGCCTAGAGTGGGGCAGTGACCAGCACAAGGTCACTAAGCAAGTTGGGAGCTGGCACTGCAGTCTCGGGTTTTTCTGGCTGTGCCTGTGCTTGCTGGGCAGGGGTGGGTGGGGCGACCGAGGCCTCGGGGCCTCCGCAGACGATGTCCTTAGGCAGTTGTTTCAGCACCCCAGCTGTCAGAGAGCACGTGGGGCCATATGGCCACATCAGGGGAGGTGCCAGCCTCTGGAGGAGGGATAGCAGCTGCCACCATGGCTGTCTGGATCTATGTGGGCACTGCCAGCCACCAGGGTCGGGGCGAGAGGGGCCAAAATGGAACTTTGGTGTCCAGGTTGGTTTGGACATGGAGGCTGGGCCTTGGCAGGTGGCCCAGTTCCAGCACCCGTCTGCCAGGACAGCCAGATAGTCAGCTCCATGCCCAGGACTGATCCAATTAGCTCAAGGCCAGCTGTGCCAGCCACCCTCCTCACGTGCCCCTCCCAGCTCTGATGGCCTTACCATGGGGTGGCACCGTGCCTCTGATGTCAGGGTCACTGGCCTCAGTGGAGTGTGTGTGTGTATGTGACATGTCCCCACACCCTGAGCGCTGATTCTGAAGCTCTGAGACTTTGGGGTGTGGAGTGGCTCCTCAAATCAGCCTGGTGGATCCAGAGGACCTGGGCTTGGATGCCAGATGGAAGTGGGTTTGAATCTTGGCTCAGCTGCTTCAAGCTGGGTGAGCTTGGACAAGTCACTTTACTGAGCCTCACTTTCCTCATGCGTGTCATGTGGGGATGATATCTACCGTAGCCCACTTAGAAATAATGCATGTAAAGCAGCCACTGCCGATGGCATTGTAGGATCTCAGTAAATGTTAGCTGATGTTTTTGCCCTCTGCAGGAAGGGGAAAGGTTGGAATTTCAACCTGTGAGTCAGGTTGGAATTTCAATGGAAAGAGGAGCCCTATTATTATTATTTTCCAAGGCAAAATCTGCTTTATGATTTTGTGTTTTTATACTCCTTCTTTTGTTTAGTCCTCATGGTAGTTCTAATAAAGTAGGCAGACAGCATTGTTCCATTTCACAGATGAGAAAACTGAGGCCACAGTGAGAGGTGATCCTCCAGAAGCCACACAGTGAGTTAGGCTTAACACTGTCTCTGGACTCCTGGTCCATTGTTCTGGCTTCACAGTGAGGCTTCCCAAACTTCTGGGGTGGAGACTGGGGGAGGAGTGGCGTTGTCTTCTGTCTTGACCAGCTTGGGGGTTCTAGAGACTCCCTTCTTGGCTCTGTTTCCATTATAGGTGCAAGGACAGGCTGTCATGGTGGCTGGTAGCCAGTCTCAGCTGGGAATGGAATGACGGATGCTCAATAGGGCAGCATCTGCTGTATTTCTCCGACTGCCCCAGCACAGAGTGGGGCTGAGATTGGGGGGCTTCCTGGGGAAGAGGAGAACCCAGTGATAAGTGAGGGGTAGCCCTTCACCTCCCAGGCAACCCTGGCCATGCCAAGGCAAGCAGTCCTGAGCCTTCTGGGGCAGGGTGGGGAGGGCGCTAGGCCCTAGCCCTTTCTGGTGTGTAAACTTGGACAGATCACTGTCCCTCTTTGAGCCTTGGCTTTCCCCTTTGGACACTGGACAGCTGTAATTCGTATTTTTCTACATGGCAGGGCATTATAGAAACATGCTATTTCAGGGCTGTAATTCCAGGACTCCCCTGTCCTACAATTTGATGATCTATGATCATTCAATGAATCACTGTTTGGGTGCCTCCTCTGGGCCTGGCTGTGCCGGGTGCTATGGGGACAGAGATGAGTAAGACCAGCCTCTGCCCTCTTGGGGCATGCAACCTGGTGGAAACCATAGACAGCCCTTCCCAAGCCCAGGCTGGCTGTCACACTCTCACCCAGCACTCTTCCAGCACAGCCTGTTACCTCCAGGCTGGCGTCCCGACCCCTCGACACCTTGTACAACCTTATGTCCCAGCCCAGCCCTCTCCCTCAAGCATCTCTCTGTGTCCCCAGGCTCCAGCCAATCAGGCGTGCTGTCGCTTTCCTCCTCCATGGTCCTTCCACCTGAGAGTTCTCCCCCATCTCTGATCCCAACCTCTTTTTAAGAATCAGCCCAAATGCCACATTAAAAAAAAGAAAAGAAAAACTTTCTCCTGGTCACCCCTCCTGGAAGCAGCCCATCCTTCCTCAGAACTCCGAGGGCAGTGTATCAGCTTTACATTTAGGAAACATTTATGATTTGCTGTGTACCCACTGTGTGCAAGGCCTTGGGGGCGGTTTATCTTTCTTTTGACTTGGGATCACCTTGGTGGCAGGGACTGGGCTTACCCATCTTGGGTTCCCAGTTAGGGGCCAACTAGGCTGATCGGGGGCATGCAGTGCCTCCCTCGGGGCTTCTGTGGCCACTGCCACTTCCTCCCTGGGTGGTTCCTTGGGCCTGGGCATGTGGGCTGGGCCCAAAACATCTGTTTGAGAAGCTCCTGAGTTATGGGCTGCTTTGCTGCTGAGACACTCACCATAGATACAGCCTTCCCTGTCCCTGATGGCTGTGCCAGGCTGGGACGGGGCCACCCAGTCACTGGCCATACATAATTCTCCCGGATGAATTGCACGGCACTCAGCAATTAGCTATTGATCATTTGGGGTACTGATAACTCTCCATTATCGATCCACGGAGGCAAGCCTGGCCAGTGTTGGCGAGGATCAGCTGGGCCTGGCTGGGAGACTGCAATCATGGCCATTTATTTCTGACCAGGAAGCTTGATAAACAGGAGCCAGAGAAAGAGATGCAAGTCCCCATGTCTCCGACCCACACCGCCACGGTGGTGATAGGGAGCTGGGGAGGAGGGGGAGTTGGAACAGCTGGAGAGCTTTGCCCACCTCCTCCACCCTCTGTTCTCCACCTTCCTTATTTTGCTTCCAATCTCTTCTGGGCCTGGGCCTCAGCTTTCCCAACTGTTAAGTGAGGATTTCAGTCTCTTTGTCAGGTGACACGTTGCCTTTGAATGAGATGCCCGGGAAGTTACTGACTTGTCATCATTTCTGCTCCACAGATAGGGACATTCTGAGGCTCCGAGAGGGTGGTGCCACATGAAGATGGAATCAGTATCAGGACCCCCCAGCCCCGGGCTGCTCTGCAGAGGGCATGGGGAGCCTGGTGAGTGAGGGAGGTGTGGTCACAAGATGGCAGTCACCTCAATAAAGGGCAACGTCTGGCTTCTGAATGTGTTAAGGCTTTTAAATGTGCAGCTAGGGCTCAGTGGAATTTGTGAAAAGCAATTTCTAGGGAAACAACATAAAGGAGATGGCAGTGAGATGTTTAACCTACTTTAGAGACCCAGTTGCCTTTTAGGCATGCCAGGAGCTCTGGGCATTGTGTCAGGGGCTCCTGCCTGGCTCACATGACTGTGCTTGTTTTTTTTTTTTTTAATTTTGTTGGGAACATTTTCAGACAAGTAGAGAGAATAGTATCGGGAACTCCCACATACCCCTCATCTAGATTTAACAATTGCTGACATTTTAACACATTTTGCTTTATTTTTTTTTAGAGTATTTTAAATTATAGACATCAAGCCCTTTCACTTCTGAGCTTCTGGGGTATGTGTGGACATCGAGCAGGGCCTCGGGCTGCCTGAGGCCATACTGAGGAGCTCTCCTCTGTCCTCTGGCCTCCTGCCTGAGCCTGGACTCCTCCCTGGGAGGCTGCGGCAGGATGAGTGCCCTCTGCCAGCCCAGGGTAGCTACAGGTCTCCCTGGGCTTCCCGCCTCCTTGGAGTTAGGGTGATCCCTCGCCCAGCACTCTCCGATGCTTGGGACTCCCTGAGGGGTCCCAGAGGTCACAGGTATGGAGTCACAGAATGCTGGAAGTGGAAGGTGTACTTAGAGATGATCTCATTCCTCCTCTAAGTTCCAGATAGAAAACTGAGGCATAGGGAGTGGCCAGTTCTGTTTCGGGTCTCACGGTGAAGCCCTGCAGAGCCTTGGCAATAAATAAGTCAGGCATCTGGCTTCCCGGTCCCAGGATCCTCTGCTTCCAGGCCACATGGGCTTGTCATTCAGGACCCACTAGTGCTCTCCTGGGTACAGAGCCAGGAGGCTGGATCAGCTGTGGAAGGGCTGTCAGTCATCCCGGGGGATGGGTCTAGGATTCTCCTATTAGAGTCTCCCCCCCTCTCTTTCCCTCTCCCTCTCCTCTCTGGATTCCTGTGTGTGTGTGTGAGTGTGTGCATGTGTATGTGTGTGTGTGTGTGTTTGTGTGTGTGCCTAGTTACTTACCTGAGAGGAGAAGAGCTTTGCAGGTTGGAGAGGAGGCCTCAGTGGAGTGTCCTGAGGCTCAGGGACTGAGACTGGTCTCCTGTCCCCTTCCCTGCCCCCACAGCAAGGAGGAGCGCCCCGATTAGTGCCAGGCTTACTGTTGGGCTTATTCTTGAGGTCAGTGGGGGAGGAGGGTGGGAGAGGCCCCTGGGAGAAAGGCAGCCAAAGCAAGAGTGAAAGGCAGAGACATCAGAATACCTCCTGATCCTGGCTCTCCAGCCTTGCAGCGCCACCGGACCCACAGCAAGCCTGTGTGTTCTCTGAGGTTGGGGAAGGAGAGGAAACCACCTCACCTTGGACAAGTGGCTCAATGGGACCCGTGAGACAGAGGCACGCTGCCACCTCTCCTGGGCAACCGTTTCTTTCCTGGCAAAACGAGGCAGGGGCTGGGCCTCTTCCACTCTGAGAGCGAAGTGGGGAGGACGGGTCATGGCTGGCTGTAGGTTGGTCCTTCACCCCCCTGCTGGGCAGGAAGTGGAGTGGAAGGGTCACAGGAGACAGCACAGGTTCTCGGTGTCCCCTCAGCCTGCCAGGCCTTCCCTCTGCTCTCCCAGTGCTGTGAGGGTCGGGGGAGGGCACCATGCTTACAGTCCAGGAATCGGGTCAGGGTGGGGCATAGCCTCTGTGTGTTCCCACAGTGACTATATGCTAGATCCCGGAGGGACCTGGAAGAACGTTACCCTCATTCGTGTGCACAGCTGTTCTGCAAGGTGGGCATTATCGACTCCATTTTACGAATGAGGAACTGAGGCTCAGGGTGGTCACCTGCCTGGTTAGGGGTTGGGGTGAGATTTGAGCTCAGGACTGCCTGGCTTCCCCGGATCCTGCTGCCTTTGAGGCCTGGTTTCTGCTCTCATTCTCATCACTGCCTGCTGGGTCTTTATGCTTGCCTTTGTCCAGTGGGGCTGGGAGGATGGCTGAGGGCTGACCTGCAGGCCTCAGGCTGGAGGGGAGGTGTGCTCTTCATCCCTCTGGGAGGCTGAACCTCCATTCACCTCCTCCACCTGGCCTGGCAGATTCTGAGGACTCTGGCTGAGGCTTACCAGCATTCTTGGAGGAATCCTTCCTAAGCCAAGCAAAATGGGAGGATCCTGGCCCTGTGCTCAGGGATTGGTCCTCTTTGTGTGTGCCAAACTCATTAGAGCCTCCAGTGCCCTTTGCTCCCAGCTGGCACGTCTTCCAAGTGAGCATTTGTTAGGTGACTGCATGTGGAGTGGGAGCTTGAGTGCGCATGTATGGGCCATCCAAGGTCTGGGGAGTCACACCTGACGATTGAGCGTGAAACAAAGCAGAGGAGAATTCACTGAACACCTGTTAAGTGTTGGGCACAGTGCTAAATGCTTTACTTATATTACCTCATTTAATCCTAACAATAACCCCATGAGATGTGCACTATTACTATCCCCATTTAACAGATGAGGAAACTGAGGCTCAGAGAGATTGAGGGACTTGGTGGAGATCATGCAGCTAGTGAATAGAGGAACTGGCATTTGAACATAGGAGCATTGCTTCTATAGGAGGCTGTGTCCATTTGCCAGACAGAGGGGAGTCTGTGCTGCAGCTGGGATGAAGGTGGTATGGTTTCAGGAAGAGGTGTCTGCTCTGTATTTGGAGGGAGAAGGTCAAGGGTCCAGCAAAAGTCCGGGTGAAGGAGGGGTTCAGCGGCAGAGGCCTGGTTGGCAGGCCAGCATTTGGGTCTAGGGCTGTGTGATCTTGGCTCAGCTTCCCTGCTCTGGGTCCAGATTCTCAAACCTGCCTCACCTCCCTCTCAAGGCCTTTGCCCCGATACAGCAGTGCATCCTTATGCTCCTGTATCTGGGCAGAGGCCTTGCCACAAGACTGAGTGTGGCTGCTCAGAAGACAGTCGGGGCAGTGTGCCACATTGGGGAGCATCTGCGGATGAGGCTGGAGAGGGGCCCAGGCTGTGCATGTCTCCAGTGCCAGCCTGCAGTGGTGGATGTTCTCTGGATTTTGAGCAGGGGAGAATCATGTCCAGGTCTGAGGTTTACAGGGATGGATCTCTGGTGGCTGGGGGATATGGGTGGTGGGGAAGGGGTGAGTGAGCAGGGGGCAACTGGGGGCTTCTCTATCCCTTACCCCAAGCCTGCATGGGTAAGGCTCATCTCCTCATCTTCTATTCTTCCCCTCCCATTCCCTGCTTCCTAGAACGTGGAGCTAGGTGGGGAGCAGGGGAGTCCCCTGGCCGCTTCCAGGCCCCTCCCTCAGAGACTGTAAATATTTTGTCTCCACCATCTCTGCTGCTGGAAATTGCTGCTTTTAATGCCTTTTTTTTTTTTTTTTTTTTTTTTGAGACGGAGTATTGCTCTGTCTCCCAGGCTAGAGTGCAGCAGCACAATCTTGGCTCACTGCAACCTCTGCCTCCTGGGTTCAAGCAATTCTCCTGCCTCAGCCTCCTGAGTAGCTGAGATTACAGGCACGTGCCACCACGCCCAGTGCCCAGCTAATGTTTATATTTTTAGTAGAGACAGGGTTTCACCATGTTGGCCGGGCTGGTCTCAAACTCCTGACCTCAAGTGAGTCTGCCCGCCTCAGCCTCCCAAAGTGCTAGGATTACAGGTGTGAGCCACCACGCCCAGCTTAATGCCTTTTTTCTTTTGCTTGATACGAACGAACGCTGGAAAAATTCCGTGCCAGGCACTTTCTCTGTTGCATCTGCTCGTGCCCAGAGTACCCTCCAAAAACTCTAATTGCTTTTAAGCTGCGATAGTTGGCAAAAGTAATTTTCTTTACATTATGGAGGAAAGGGGAAAATCCACTAGATTTTCTTCTTCCTTTTCTTTCCCCCGTTTTGACTGTAACCTTTCGTTTTGAGTTCTCTGCACTGCTGCTGTGGTCCTGGGAGAGAAATGGAGTAGAAGAGACATGGGAAGGGAGGCAGGAACACCCATGGACAGGGTATTTTGCCTCTTTGGGCATCAGTTTCCCCATTTGCAAAGTGACTAAATGTTGATTCATTCACTAGAAGTTCCCTGAGCACATCCTTTTGAAGCAACTTGAGGGCCAGGACTGACTGCTGTACCCAGGACAGAGCCTGACACATAGTGGGTGCTCCATTAAGGTTGGCCAGTTGGATAAACAGCTCCACTGGCAGCCAGGCACTTTGCCAAGCACCGGGAATGCACAGGATGAATCCGAAGCAGGCCCTGCCCAGGAGAGCTCACTGATTAGAGTGAGCACCACCACACAAACATAATCACTACATTACTGAGTTGCACTGGAGGTGGGTCCTGGGTATGAGGAGCATGGAGCAGGGCATGCCGGGGGACTCGGGGAAAGCTGCAGGAAAGAGAAGAATTTGGACTGTGCCTTGAAGAAGGGGTAGGAGATGGGGTGAACTGGGCCAAGGAGGAGGGAATTCCAGACTGGAAACAGCATGCGAAGGCAGGGAAGAGTGACCTCTGAGAAGCTGGGTGTGGCTGGAGCCGAGGCTGCCCAGATGGGCCCGAACTGCTAGGGAGAGCTTTGCATGGCAGGTGGGGAGTTTGGACTTGATCTCAAGGTAACGGGGAGCCCTGGAAGGGTTCCAAGCAGGAGACTCAGGCAGGGAAGATCCCTCTGGCTCCACAGTGTGGATGATGGGGGAGGAGAGATGCTGGCTGGGAGGCTGGTCACCCCGAGCCTCGGGGGAGATGGGAGGATGGTGGTGTGAGTTTGAGACAAGCCTGGAGACCCAGATTCTGGCGCTCACCTCCTCTGCCTGTGCTGTGGGGAGAGGTCTTCCCTGGACTGGGGGGTCGGGGTCCCCTAGGGTATGTGGGGAAGCAGGCGTCCAGTTCATAGGCCTCTGCCGCTATGGTCGGGTTTGCTTCATTCTCTGTTTCTCAAGTGTACAGCTCTTTACAGTTTGTAAAGCCCGCTCACCTCTGACTCCTAGGTAGATCTGAAAACGATCTCCTGGGGTGGGCAGAGCAGGATGCCCCATCCCCTGTAGACGGATGTAGGTCAGGGTCGCCCCAGGGCCCTGAAGGCAGGTGGAGCTGGGGTGGGGATTTGAACCTGGGCTGCTGCCTGCCCCACTTCTGCCGAGTACCCCTTCGCCCCCGACCCTCTCTTCGCCTCTCCTCCTGAGCCCTGTGCTTCTTCCCTGTTTGCAGAGCGTGTAGGGCTTTTCAAAATCATTAATGATAGAAAATAAATTGGAATCGGAGAGGAATGATCGCTAGGCATTCTGAAGGGCCAACTCTGCCATCTCTCAGTCATATTGAAGCCGGCAGCCAGACCAGAATATGAATGAGTCTGGGGCCAGCACTGCTTTTAATCTGCCAGGAAGCCTTCCCTGGTCAGATGCAGTCACCAGCAGCAATGCTGTTTGCAATGAGACCTCGGTGGCCACTGGGCATCACTAACCAGGACTGATTTCTCCAGGATGGACTCACAGTCCATGGCTGCCAAGGAGAGGTGGAGGGAACCTTGAGCTTAGGTCCCCACTCCCGCCAAAGCCCTCTGCCGGGATCACAGCTCTGAGGTCAGCCCTGGGTGGGATCAGGCATCCCTGCCTGAGGAGAGGTGGTACATGGAAGACCATCAGTGGTTCTGGGTGTCTGTGTGATCCTCGTCTGGGTATTCAAGGCCTCCTGTGTGCCCTTGACCCTCTTGTCCTGTCTCCTTCAACAAACTTTCATTGATCACTGCCCAGCTCACACTTTTTTTTTTTTTCCCATTTTTAAGCTGCTTGTGGCCCTTGGGGCCTATAGAGGCCTGGCAGGAAATGCATGGAGCTCACCGGGTGTGATGCAATACGGAGTGGTAGAGACTGTGTGGCAACATGGAGGCACTGGGACCACTGGTTTGGAAGCCCTGCCATTGGGCACTTCCACATGGTTTTGCTAAGTAGACAGTGCCCTTGCTCCCCAGCCACGGCTATCATCTGCCAACTAGCAGAGAGCTCCCTGAGGGCAGGCCCCAGTCTCTGCCTTGCAGCTTGTCCTTCCACAGCAGGCCCAGCTAGGCGTGGGCTGGGCACCTGGACAGGCCTCCCACAAAGCATCAGAGACTCTGAGGACCTGGGGAATCACTCAGAGTAACCCTGTTGCTTAGAGATGGGGAAACTGAGACCCAGAGATGGAGGGTGGGTGGAAGGTCTCTGTTCTGCTCTCTTCAGATGTTGCACCTCTGCCCTTATTAATTTTCCCAGCAGGAGTAGGAGGGCAGTTTTTGTACCTCTGTTTAGAGAGGAGGAAACTGAGGCTCAGGTGGCTGGATCCAGGGAACACTGCAGGCCTGCATTTGAATTAGTCTGTTGGAACCCCAGTGCTGGCCATCTCTTTCTGGCAGGATTAGGGGGTGCTGAGGCATGCACAGAGTTGCCCAAGGGGGACAAGGTGCATTTGTGCCCAGAGTAAGCCCAGCCAAGGGTGGGAGGCCTGGGATCCTGGATCACATCCACCACCAACTCCCTGTGTGACCCAGGCCAGGCTGAGGGAGGCCCCTTGAGGGGTCGGGGCAGTTGGGGGACCCACTGAGGCCATGTGACCTGGGCTTGGCTGCCAGCCCTGCTCAGCACTCCCATCCAGCCCCTGACCTCCCTTGACCCCAGGCTCATAATGAACCCTCTCATTCCTCTTGTCTCTATGGTCACTGTAATGTGGTGGTAACCGCGGTACCCAGGAGGGGCTCTGCAGGTTCATTTAGCAGTGTGGGACAGCCCAGGCTGTACCAGCCCAGCCGGTACCCTGCTGCAGCTGGGAAGCAGCAGGTTGAGAGAAGGGGGCATCAGGCCGCTGCCAGGTGAGCAGACTGCACAGACCCAGGACTGCACCCTCAGCCCTCCAACCTGGAGCTGGGGCCAGGTCAGCCACACCCCTGCACATCCTTGTACACACTCAGATGGATTCACGCGAACCACCTTGTCTAGCCCCAGGTGTAAGATGGAGAAACTGAGGCTGAGAGTCTGCAAATGAGACTCAGGGTTGTCGCTCACTCACTCTGACTTCTGCCCATCCAGCCTGTGCTCTCGCCCTCCCCAATGGGGAGCTTACCACTTACCCAGACAGCTTGCCTGCCTTGGACAGCTCCCTTCCCTCTCCGACTATCTATTGCTAGTGACTCACACAGGGATCCTGGCTTGGGGCCTGGGGCCACAGGACTTGCTCTGGTCCCTGCCCCCAGCACCCTCTCCTGATGTGTGGCACATATCGTGCCCTGAGTCTGCTTTCTTGGGGGTGAGCCTTGCCCTGTTCCTGCCTGGTGCTTCTGGATCTTTGGGCTGGGGGCCCCTGGAGGAATCTGATGAAAGCTATGGCACTGTGTTACAGACAGGGGCCCAGCCCCTCTTGCATGCATATTGTCATAGCCAGTTTTGTGCAGTTTTGTACAGACCTCTGTAGTCCTCCCTCCCTGGGAACCCTGGTTGGGAACTCCTGCTTTACTCATTCCCCAGGTGACATGATTCGTATCACCTGTTGTGCTACCTAGGATGAGATGCTAGGTGTCCCAGCACCCAGGCCACACCCTTTCTGCTCTACCCTGCTGCCTTAAGAAGGTCCCACTGTGTGTGGCTTAGGGGCTGAGAGCTGTGTGTATTAGGCTGTTCTTGTGTTGCTATAAAGAAATTCCTGAGACTGGGTAATTTATAAAGAAAAGAGGTTTAATTGGCTCATGGATCTGCGGGCTGTACTGGAAGCATGGTGGCAACATCTGCTCAGCTTCCAGGGAGGCCTCGGGAGCTTTTACTCATGGCAGAAGGTGAAGTGGGAGCAGGCACTTCACAGGGTGAGAGTAGGAGTCAGAGAGGTGGGGAGTGCCACACATTCTCAAACGGCCACATCTCAGATCTATTGAGAACTCACTATCAGAAGGACAGCACCAAGTCATGAGGGATCCACCCCTATGACCCAGCCACCTTCCTCTAGGCCCCACCTCCAACACTGGGGGTTACCTTTCACCATGAGATTTGGAGGGGCCATCCAAACTGTATCACTGTGAGAACTCATTCATTCATTCTATATATGTGGTTTTTTTTTCAGATTTTTTTGTTTGTTTTTTTTGGAGATGGGGTCTTGCTCTGTTGCCCAGGCTGGAGTGCAGCAGTGTGGTCTTAGCTCACTGCAGCTTCAAACTCCTGGGCTCAAGCGATCCTGCCAACTCAGCCTCCTGAGTAGCTGGGACTAGAGGTGTGTGCCACCACTCCTGGCTCAGTCTATAACATTTGTGCCTAATGCCTCCTCTGTGCTAGGCCTAGGCTGGATTCTAGGGTACAGAGAAGAACAAGACCCAGCCCCTACCCCTGGGGAAGCCAGACCTGTCAGCAGTCACAGCTTAGGGGATGAGAGTGGGACAGAGGTGAGCACAGGGTGGGTGTACCAGAGGGGCCTCACCCCAGCCCTGTAGGGAGAAGCTTGTTAGAGGACAGTGGGAACTGGTCAGGGAGGGCAGGCATCCCCCAGGGGGAACAGCAGGTGCAAAGATTTGCAGACTCAGTTCTGTTGAGGAAGACAGGAGGCCCAATCTGATTGGAGGATAGTATTGGGAGGCACCGGGGTCAGGCATGAAGCTGAAGGCCACTTGGGGATGGGTCCCAGGGGGCGTGATGGGTCCGGTAAGGAGTGTGGGCAGGGAGCAGTAGGGAGCCATAGAAGGGTGTGGAGCAGGCAGCCATGTGGTTGGATCTGCATTTTGGAGTGCTCCCCTGGCAGCTGCAGATGGAACATGGGTGAGTGTGGAGGTGAGAACAGGAGACCTCCAGGAAGCTGTGTTAGTTGCAGCTCGGACCCAGGTAGAGAGTGTCATTCACCACTCATCAGGAGGAGTTTGCTGGTCCCCGCAGTCCCTGCCTCCTGGAGGCAGATGGAACACGAGCTGTGCATGCCCCAGTCACCTCCACGTGCCCCATGGCCTCATCCCCCAACTCTCTGTACATATAGGGAGAAACACACCCCAGCTTCTCCCTCTTTCCCTCCCTCTCTCTCTCCCTCCCTGCAGCACTGGAGCCTTGAACCCCTCCTTTCCTGGAGTTTTCTGCAAAGGCCCTTTCTATGTTCCCTTTACCCCAAGGGCTCTCCTCAGCCCCAGTTCTGGGTTCCCCAGTGGTGTGACCATCTCAGGGTTTTCTGGACACCTAGAGAAACCAGAGAAACCCCTGACCCTCACCTGGGAGGGCCGGAGCCGTGCTGAGGAGCCACAGGCCCTGGCTGCCAGTGTACCTTGAGCAACCTTCTGCCCCTGTGGACCTTGGCCTGGGGGAGCATAGGCATGGGTTCCACAGTCTCCAGCTGAGGTTCTCAAACTGGTCCTAGAGCCCTAGCGTTTCCAGAAGGGGCCTCAGGGATACGAGGGTGGGGCTGGGGCTGGATAGGGCTGAGTGGATGGGTGTTGGTCCCCTCCCACTTCAACCAGCCCTGCTTAGATCTGCATTTCCTATTGGGGTCTGAGAAGGATTTAAAAAACCCATTAACTCTTTATTGATTTTGTTTTTCTGACTACAGTAGAAGACTCAACCATACATTTGTGGAAAACAGAGACCATGAAAGCCCCCTTGTCCCACCGCTCAGAGGTGATTGCTGTAAAGCCTGGCATATTGTCCTCCAGTCTTTTGGGGAATATAGCAACAAATCGTTAATTAGAAATGGGCTTATGCTGAAATCACATTTTACAGCTTGATTTCTTCTCTATTATTATACATAGACGTGCCTCATTCTGTCAGATGGCTGCAGTGTTCCATAGTGTGGACATGCTATATTTTATTTGAACTTTCCCTTATTGATAAATGTTTAGGGCATTTAGAATTTCTTTTTCAGTCTTACCAGCAGTGTTTCCACGAGCATCCTTGAGCATGTATATGTGAATGCTTGTGCTATTATATCATGGGAGAGGCTCCTAGAAATGGAATTACTAGGTTGTGGAGTGTGTGGTTAAAATGTTAATATTGCCAAATTACCCTTCCAAAGGTTGAGCCAATTCCCCCTCCCTCCAATGGTCTGTGAGTACTCATTTTCCCACATTCTTGCCAGCACTGCTTGTTATCAATCATTTAAATTTTTCCCAATCTGATAGGCAAAAAATGGTAGCATGTCGCTTTCATTTGCATTTCCCTGGTTGCTAGTGAACATCTTTTTGTGCATTTGTTGGTCAATTTAGTTCCTCCCCTGCAGATTTCTAATTCACTGCCAATTTTTCTCTTCTTTTGTCTTTTTTCTTATTGATTTGTAGGAGCTCTTTGCATATTAGTGATATTTTCTTCCAGTGTCTCATTTGCCTTTTAACTTTGTTTCTGTGTCTTTTGCTGTACAGATGTTTTACACGTTTATGTACAGTAGTTGGATTTGTTGAATTTTCACTTTATGGCTTCAGGATGTAATGTCTGGCATAGAAACGCTTCCCCCACTGCATCAGATTTCATTTCAAATAAGAACTTTATTGCTGAAAAAACTTTGCAAAGCTCTAATTTGTAGGCTCCTTCCCAGCTGCGTGTCTGTTCCTCTTGGCAGCTGCAGGCCTGGCTCTGAGGGAGGGGAGGGGTCCTCCATCCATCTTCAGCTCTCAGCTCTCCCTCTTTCTGGCTGGCTTTGAGGTCACTGTGACTCTCTTTCAGTGCCTCTGTCTCTCATATGCTTTGCCCCCATTCCTCTGTCTCTGCTGTTTTCCCATCCCCAGCTGGTTTCCTGTCAGGCAGCAGTAACTAGGGGTGTGAGGTGGCAGTGGCAGCAGCCCTTAGTGGGTTGGGGACAGGATGGCAACTGTCACAGAATGTGCCCCTTCGCCTTCCACCTGCCAGCCTACCCCCAAGTCATGTGGGCTGGCAGGGGAGGCCCTTGGCCTGGTTTCTTCTCTCGAAGAGACTCTTCCTGTCAGAGCCCGCTCGGGCTCTGAGCCAATCCTAGTCCCTCTTCCATCAGGAAGCCTCCAAGACAGCTTCTTCCTCCCTTCCCACAGCCCTGGACCTGGCCCTCCCTTCTGTCCTTGCTGGTCTTTCCCCATCCTGCCTTCACAGGGCTGAGCTTCCCAGAGTCCACCTGGCCACCTTTCAGGGCCTTGGTTTCCACCTGTATAACATAGGTCCTGGGCGGCTGTCATAGCTGCTGGAAAGCATGGAACCTACAGCACTGGCGGGTCTTCCCAGCCAAACTCTGAAAGGTGTTCCCTCTTATTCTCTCAGTACAGCCCCATCCCAAACAACAACAACAACAAAAAACAAAACAAAACACCAAAAATCACAGGAGAGAGCGTGCATGTTGCTGACAAAGAGATAGGGACTTGTGTTCCGTCAGGATGGTGACCAGCGGGGCTCACTGGTTCTCTGCTCACCTCAGGCTCAGTGTCATGCCTGGCTCATGGGAGGTGCCCAGGAAAGAAAGAGAGAAAGGGCAAAGGCTTAATGAACAATGTGAGAGCTGCTGAGGCTGGGGAGGACGAGGGAAGTCTGGGGCCCACATTCTTTGAGTTACTTCTAGGTAGCAAGGCACTTTCCTCGTAGTTCCTCATTCCTGGGGCCTGAGGTGCTAATGAGAAATATCCCTCTTTACCTTCTGGAGATGTGGGCCCCAAGTGGACTATAGTGGGACCTTGGGCTGGGGGAGCAGCTGGGAGAAAAGTTGGGGAAACTCAGAGGTCTCTTAGAAGCATGGCTCAGAAGTGCATAACCTAAAACTCTGAGGGACCCTTCCCTGGGCTCCTGCAGTCCCTGGCCTTCTGGCCTGGCACCCACCCTCTGATCATGATGGTCTGTCTCCTCTGAGCAGGAGCAGTGTCCTTTGTATCTCCCTGTTCCACTGACCAAGCGCATGGTACATACTTAACAGAAGTAGAATGAATTAATGAGGCAATAGCTAGGGGTATTGATCAGAGGGCTCAGGTGTGGGGAAGAGGAGACCTGGGCTCTGGACTTGACTTTTGGTTGACTTTCTGTGTGACCCTGACCCTGGTTGGACCTCAGTCTCCCCATCTGTACAGTGGGCGTGGGCCTCTCAAGCTCTGTGATTTTGCTCCATGTTGCCCAGAGCAGGCACAGGCCTATGTGACATACACATGCAGCACACATGCCAGGGCCCTGTGTGATCAGTGTTTGCTGAATGTGTACCAGGTGCCAGCCCCACTCAGTGCTAAACCCACTTTGTCAGAGTCCTTGGATAGCTGTTTCTGTGGAGGTCTCACATTTTCTGGGGCGTTTGTTCATTCTGCTAAACACACAGGCTACACAGGCTGAGAGCTCCCTGGGCTCCACTGAGGTGGCAAGGAGCCAGGAGAGCAGGTAGGAGGCCCCCAACCTTGGCTGCAGCCCCTTGCACTCTCCTTGGCTGTGAGGCCTGCAGTTGGGGTTTCATGTTTTTGGGGACCTGGCACACCAGCAGACCTCGTGTCCAGGAGAGTGCCCAGCTCCCACTGCATCTCCTCCCCTGCCCCAAATCATTGTCATGCTCTGCCTGTGGTCCCATTTCCATAGCAACTCCTTGTGATGCCACAGAGGAGAGTGGGAGCTTTAGGAAGATTCTGGGGGAAGGGAGTGGGAGGCCCATTCATTGTCTTGGAGTATAGCAGCTGGGGGCCCAGAATGGCACTGTGGGGATGGCTTACCCTGCCAGCTCAGGTGGAGTTGGGTTCAGGGTCACCAGTCACGTGGTCTGGAGGCCTTCCAGGGACAGGGCTGCCCAGGTTGGCCTGGGCCTGGCTGGCTCATGCCAGTCTATCAGGATCCAGCTTGGGAGGCCACTGACAGTGCCCCTGTCTGGCTAGACCTGGCTTGGGGTACTCGGGCCTGAGGAGCTGCCCAGTCTCAGCTACCCCTCTGTCCCAGGCTAGCACCGCTATGTTCTCTCCTGTCCTCCAGGATCAGCAACCAGTGGGAGGTGCACCCAGGGACGGCTGGCAGCAGGGCCATAGTTTGGGACTGGTGAATTGTGAGGCTGGGCAGGCCTCTCTTCACTGGTCTAGACTGCTTCGTGGCTCTGTTGTCAGGATGGGAAAGCCAAAGTGGGCCCTGGAGCCTGCTCAGCACCCATTTCTCTGCTTCCTTGGAGAAGTCTGCAGCCCATAATATAGGAAGACCCTGGCCTCAAAGCATCTCCTACATCTTCACCTACCACGTGGCTAGAAATTCCAGCATTCGCTGGATTTGATAGAATGTTGATAGATTTGATAGAATGTTGATTGTGGGAGGGACCCTAAGGGCTTTTCCATCTTCTGCCCACATTATAGCAGTCACCTTGGAGCCCTATCCACCCATCCTTCCATCTCTCCCATCCGGAAGGCCTTGTGAATGCCCCTGGGGTCCTAGGCCTGTGCTGGATGGCACCCAACAGGGAATCGAGCAGAAAGGAGGGGCTGGCCTGGCCCTCCAGGGAAGGTGGAAGCAGCTTGCCCTCTCAAGGGCTGCTGGGAGCCAGGTACTGGGTTCGATGTCAGCTTCTTGAGCTTCCCTTTCACCATCACGGTTGAAACCACCGCTGGGTACCCCCTGCACTCATGTTTTCTTAATCCTTGTCTTCGTGTTGACTTATGTTTGAAGGTGGATTACCATGATGCTGCCCAAGCACACATCCAGGAAATCACATCTGTGATGTGCCTGTCATGTTTTTTTTTTTTTTTCCCAGTACACAGAAAGAGAAACACATAACTGAAAATGAAAATGTTTGTCTGCACACCACGAAACCCCCTTGTGCACTCCCAGAAGCGTGTGTCTCCTACTTTGGGAAACACAGATCTGATTGAAACCTCTCTGCAGCAGCTCAGAAAGAGATTTGGGACTTGGTCTGAGAGGTTGAGGAAACTGAGGTACAGAGGAGGAAGCTTTGCCCAGGGCCACCTGGAGGAGGGAGAGCTGGGAGTTAACCCGCCTACTTGGACTTTGAGCTGAGGTTATATCCTGCATCATGGAGGCCTCAGAGCCTTTCCAAGGAGCCAGAACTTCCTAGCACCCTCCCTTACTCACAGAGGATGGAGCATCTGGTCTAGAGGAACCCTTGGAGAATATATGATGAAGGAATAAAGCAGGATGCCTGGGTATGATGACTCCGCGGATAATCCCAGCACTTTGGGAGGTTGAGGTGGGAGGACTGCTTGAGGCGAGGAGTTTGAGACCAACCTGGGCAACATAGTTTACAAAAAAATTAAAAAGTTAGCTGGCCGTGGTGATACACACACCTGTAGTCCCAGCTCCTTGGGAGGCTGAGGTGGGAGGATCGCTTGAGCCCAGGAGTTTGGGCTGCAGTGAACTATGATGGCGCCACTACACTCCAGCCTGGGTGCAGAGCAAGACTCTGTCTCTGTACCTTAAAAAAAAAAGGCAGGAGAGGCTAGGGGATGGGAGGGTGAGTAGGTGGGGGGTTGTAGGGATCTTGGGGCCTCGGAAGTTGAGGCTTAGGCCCAGGGAGAGGCACCCCAGTGCTGCCCATCATCCCCTCTCAGGGATCAGCCTGGGGCCTGCCTCCTGGGTCCTGGCTGGGGAGGAAGGCAGGCAGTGGCATTGACTGGACACCTACTGTGTGCCAGGCCATGTGTCTCTTCTCTATATCCTCCCAGCAGTCCTGGCAGGAGAGATGATATCTCCCTTTTATGGATGAGGGAAGTGGCTTTCCCAGGGCCACAGAGCCAGTTGGTGGGAGAGGCATAGTCAGACTCCAGCCTGCTGGGGCCACAAACCCTGCCCTTCCCAGAGCCCTGCCTGCCCCAGCTAGTGCTCTGTGTGTGTTTGTGTATGTGTGTAAGCATGAGTTTGCTGGTGAACGAGAGAACATGTGTGAGTGTGTGCAAGTGTGTGTGTGTCAGAGTGTGTGTGGGGGATGTTTGAGTTTTTAATGGCTCAACCAGTCAGGATCAGACCCATTTGCAGGTGTGGGCCCCACTGCATCCCGACCACCTGCTTCTCTGCTCTAGCTGACAGCCATCTCCTCTTTCTCCCCACAGCCTCCTGCGCCCACAGGCCCTGAGGCTCCAGTGCCCACAGGCAGAGAGGGCAACTGAGTCCAGCTCAGGCTAAGCTCCACCCAGCTGTACTTCCCAGACACCCACCCAACCCTAGGTAAGATGCCACTCTGGGCAGCAGGGCAGGGTGGGGGTGGTGTGAGCCATGGAGGGTGTGGGGTCTGTAGGGGAGGCTGTCGTGGGGCCCTCTTTCTGGGGGTTTCCCCATCTCTCCCTCCTCACATGCAGCCATGCTCAGGAGGTTGCTGTGGCGGTGCCACTTGCTGCCAGCCCTTGCTGTAGCAGGGCTCTCCAGCAGGCAGCTTGGAAGCCTGGAGTGTTCTTCCCAGCAACTGGGTTTCACGGACAGTTCCGGCTAATGGGTTCCTGTGTGGCATGGGAGGTCTCTAAGGGCAGGCTGCAGGGCTCTCTTTGGTCCTGTCACATTGTTGACCAAATGTGTGCCTGACTTCAGGTCGGGAGGGAACCAGAACATGTGGACTGACAATCAGGGTCCAAGAAACTGTCAAGAAGCTGGCATTGGCTCCAATGTGTGGAGTTTAACATGGTTCCACACCAGAGACAACGTGTAGGTCCAGACACCTTGAGGGCGAGATGAGGCTCAGACCCCAGGTGTGTTTGTGCAACAAGCACTGGCAGCCAGGTGACCTTGGCTCTCTGTGAACAGCAGATAGGTTCTTAGACTGTATTATGAGGAGCAGGAACCCCAGAATGTGGGAGGTGATAAGTCCTCTCACTTCGTCGTTCATGTGAGGGGATGTGGAGAAACAACAGCATGTCCCAGAGAAGTGGGAGATGGGGAAGGAGGGGGACCTGGGTTGCTGCCTGGTTTGACTCCTGGCTTGCTTGTGACCTTGGACAAGTCACCTCTACCCCATATCTGGGCCAATCCCCTGTTCTTGACAGGCCTCTGTCACCCATGAGAGGGCTGCAGAAAGACTTTGCTAAACAGAGGGAATGGTGGGGTGGGCTATGGGCAGTAGGCTGGCCTGGTGGATTGTCCTCATTTTTCAGAGGAAGAAGCCTGGTGGCTCTTCAGGCAGCAGGCCTGAACTCCCTTCTCCTGAGGGATCGGGTGACAGCTGTGTTTGGCTGAGGCTCAGCCAGCCCTGTCCTCACACTGAAGCTGGTGAAAGCAGAGGCCTGGATTTCCTTCCCAGGCACGAGGCCTTGCTCCGAAGCCCAGTTAGCACCATCAGAATATTTCTGGTAATTAGTTGGCTCTGGGTAGAATGAGCAGCTGATTAGCCCCTCCAGTTTAACCTGTAATTGCTGCTGGGAGATGGGTGAGAGGATGGGGTCAGGGTTGTCTGTGCAGCAACCGGGGTGATGGGGGCAGGGGGCAGGGGCGTGAGCAGCCTCCCCACTGCTCAGGCAGATGGCAGCACCCACAGGCACCACAGCCCGGGGGCATGGGGAGCTCAGGAGGCAGGGAGATGCAGGCAGGAGCTGACACAGGGCAGGAGGGCCACAGTCAGCTGGCGATCTGGCAGGGCTTGGAACAAGTGACACCTGGGCTAAGCCTTGAACTCTGTAAGGTGCTTTTCAAACATTTTATTTTTCTGGTTATAAAAAAAGTAATGTGTGTTCTCTGTAGAAAAGTGTGAGCGCTTGAGTGTTTAGCCCGTCAGTCTTCTACAAAACATGTATTTATGACATAATTGGGATCAAGCTGTACTGTTTTCTAACTTGCCTTTTGCACTTAATCCCATACCAAGATCATTTTCCTATCATTCAATACTCTTCTATAATGTGATTTTTAATGGCAGTGTAAGTTTCAGCCTGCGTGTACCATAGTGTGTTTAGCCAATTCTCTGTTGTGTATTTTGATGGTTTCTAATGTTTTGTCATTATAAATAATGCCTGGATGAAGAAAGTCATGGATGTAGGGTTGTGATGGGCAGGGAAGGTTTAGGGCAGCAGGGTAGGCCCAGCCTGAGCAAAGGTGCAGTGGCAGGGGAGTTTGGAATGTGTCTGGGGAGTGGCGGGGCCAGATGGGGCCAGGGCTGGCATGGAGCACTGGAGGCTGAGGAATTGGAGCTTCACTCAGCAAAGCTCTAAGCTCCTGGAGGAAGCTCACGTTTGTCCTTGCTGCCCCTGCTTCCATTGCTCTCTCCCTCGGTGCTCCAGTGATTAGAAGGGAGGAAGTAGGATGCCGTGTGTTTGGGAGGAAAGGGCAGACAAAGCTGGGATCCCAGATGACCTCTCCCTCACTGGTGGGATCCGTGGTGTTTAAACCAGGCCCCTCTGCTCTGTGGGGAGCCTTGCCCAGTTCTCCTCCTGCCAGGCAGGGGGGATGCAGGCACCAGCTCTGAACACTTACAGACTCCTGGGTCAGCACAGCTGGTCAGACCAGCCTCTCCTTCATCCCCTCACTGGGTGGTGGCTTATGACAGGGACCCTGGAGGGCCAGGGAGGAGGCTGGAGGTGGTTTGTGGTCTCTTCCAGGAAGCTTCCCTGACCTCTGCGTGGAGCTGTGGGCCCCTCCCTAGTGCCGCCCTTCCTGTGCACATCTGTTGGCCCCAGCACTTCTGTCATGCTGGGTTGGGATCACCCATGGGTGTGGGCCTATTTCTCCCAAGGATGAATGTGCAGTGGTTTGTTCATCCTTCCTTTAGCCCATACTCACTGAGCGCCTGCTACACATGAGGCATTGTTCTATGTGCCCAGCATGGCATCCATGGGTGAATAGTTTAGACCATGGCATTGCCGTCATAGAGCCTAAATTGTAACAGAGTAGACAGAAGAAACCAGGTAAGTAAATCCATAATATAAGATTAGGGAGTAATAAATGCCACAGAGAAGAATAAGGTTGGAAAAGGGGGCAGGCATGAAATGGGAGCCCTTCTGTGGTCAGGAAAGGCCTCTCGGATGAGGGGCCATTTCAGCAGAGGCCTGAGGAGAGGGAGCAGGGCCTATGGAGCTCTGGATGGGCTTTGAGCTGGGACCAGCACAGAGACCCTCACAGCTGGGCAGCCCTTGAGGAAGAGGGGCTGAGAAAGGAGGCATGCAGGGCCAGAAGTTACAGAGTGATGCCTACTAGAGAAAGGACTGTAGGATGGATGGGCAAGAGTAGAAGCTGGCAGGCCAATGGGAGACCCCAGCATCAGTCCAGACCAGAGATGGTGGGGCTGGGCCTAGGTGGGAGGAGGACTTGTGTTTGGAGACTTTGAAGGGGTTGCTGAAGGATGGGCTGTGGAATGGGAGAGGGCCAGCCTGGGAACAGGATGAGCACTGGAGCCTTGGCCCTAACTGAGGAACAGGGGTTGAGCGTGGGTTTGGAGGGAAAAACAAGATCCTGCTTGGAAGTATTTGAGGTGCCGGCATCCTGTGGGGAGGTTGCACAGACAGTAAAGCCTGCAGCTGCGGGAAGAGCTGGGCTGGAGAGGCCGTTGTGCGGGGAGTCAGCATCTGTGTGGTTTCTTAAACCTCTGAGCCTGGACAAGATGATGTAGAGAAGAAGTCTTGGCGTCATTGCTTGGGGTGAATCCAGCCCTGGGGAGCTCCCTGCTTATGGGTGGGCTGTTACTCTAGCTTTGCAGACAAGGTCCCCAGATTTCGCAGCCTGGAGAAACTGCTACCAGCTCGCCCTCCCAGCTGCTCCTCCCAAGTGGCCTAATGGCTGGCACCATCATTCTGTAACGCTTGTCAGGGCTGCTGTCGGCAGGAAGTGTGGTACTAGGCCTAATCCTCTCACCCTTTCCTTTTGCAAGGGACTCTTAACTGGTGAGTCTGGAGCAGCCCAGGCCCTTCTGAGCCCTACTAGTGGTCACTAATACAGGCCTTCCTCCAGGTCATGTTCCCCCTCAAGAACCTTCAGTGGCTCCCTGTTGCTTAAGGTTGACATGCAGACTCCTTCTCCTGCTTGTAGAAGGCCTTTCATTGTCTCCCTCAAGCCCATACTTTCTTCCCCGCCCTTCTTTCCAATAGGCAACTCTCCTCCTCCATCCCCCATACACCAGGCTCAGCCTCACCTTCCATGTAGAATGCTTTCTTAACCACCAGCAAATCCCACATTTTCCAGAACATCTTCCCTGATCCCCCGCTTCTCTCAGCCTCCTTGCGTGTCCACGTGTGCCTTTTACCTGTTCCCCCGGGCCTCATGTCTTGTGGTGAGCTATCCTATCAGGTCACTCCAACTCATCAATGTCATGATCCTCAGTTTGTCTTCCTTTTTATCCTCCTCATCCTCTTGTCCCTCATGTCTCCTGTCTACGTGCTGCCCTACCTCAAGTACTGTTGTCAAAGCTCTTCTGAAACAGAATCCCATTCAAACCACAGTGCTCTGTGGGCCAGGGTGCCCAAGCCTGGCTCTGCATCAGGACCACCCAGGGACGTTATTAGAGACAGGAATCATCTGGGGTCCACCCAGACCTTCTGATCCAGGGTTGCTGGGAGAACCCAGGAATCTGCCTGGTTCACAAGCCCCACAGCCACCTTTTGATGGTCAGCCAGGTTGGGACCCATTGGCCCAATCCAAGCTCATGATGAGGGAGTATAGGTATCCCTGAGACCATGGTCCTCTGACCTTTACTTGCACACCTTCAGGGACAGGCACCTCATTCTCTCCAGGGCAGCTCAGGCCCTGGAGGCAGCTCTCTTATGGCTCCTCTTTATACTGGCTGAGCTGAATCTGCCTCCCTAAAGTCTCCATGGCTGGCTCTAGGGTCCACATGGGACAGGAGCTATGTTTGGCATCTGGAAGCTCTCCTTTTCTACCCCCCAAGCCCAGCGGGGGGCCCAGCATGTAGTGGGGATTTGGGCAATGTCTGTGGCTTGGTGGATGGATAGAGGACCTGCCTCTCTCCACCCCGGCCTTCCTGGGGCCTCACCAGGGCATTGTTCTCATTTGTTCATCCCCAGTCTTCTCTTAAAGAAGAGAACTCACAGAGCAGTGCAGGGCTCGGAAGACCCTCCTTCATTACCCTCAGGCCCTGGCTGGGGCTATGCCGCCCAGCCCCTCTGTGTGTCTGTTGTTCCAGTCATTGCCATGTGTGTTGAGAGCTTTAGCATTTCCAGAACACAGCCCATCCTACATCCCATTTCCCCGTTATCAGAGCCATGTGGAAGGTGGATGCTGCCATTCCTGTTCATTCTTCCAGCCAACATTTACTAAGCACCTACTATGTGCCAAGCAGTGTCCTGGGAATAATTTGAACAAACTAGGGTTTAGAGAGGGGCAGGGGCATGTCCAGTGTCCCAATGTGAAGGGCCAAGTCAGCACTAAAACCTGGGTCTGTGGTGTATTAGTTTGCTAGGCTGCTATAACTAAGTACCACAAACTAGGTAGCTTAAACAGAAATGGATTGTCTCACAGTTCTTGAAGCTGGAAGTCTGAAATCAAGGTGTTGGCAGGGGCTGGGCACTATGACTCACACTTGTAATCCTAGCACTTTAGGAGGTGGAGACGGGAGGATCACTTGAGCCCAGGTGTTTGAGACCAGCCTGGGCAACATGGTGAGACATGGTCTCTACAAAAGATACAAAAATTAGCCGGGCATGGTGGCACACACCTGTGGTCCCAGCTACTCAGGAGGCTGAGGTGGGAGGATTGCTTGAGCCTGAGAGACTGAGGCTGCAATGAGCCACTGTACTCCAGCCTGGGTGACAGAGCAATACCCTGTCTCAAAAAAACCCCAAAGCCCCAAATCCCCAAACCCCAAGGTGTCAGCAGGGCTGGTTGCCTCCGAAGGCTGTGAAGGATGATCTGTTTCAGGCCTCTCTCCTTGGCTTGTAGATGACTACCCTGTGTCTCTTTACCTGGCCATATTGCCAAATTGTTCTCTATACAATATTTAACTATTTAACCATTTATTTATTTTTCTGAGACAGTCTCACTCTGTCGCCCAGGCTGGAGTGCAGTGGCTCCATCTCAGCTCACTGCAGCCTCCATCTCCTGGGTTCAAGTGATTCTTGTGCCTCAGCCTCCTGAGTAGCTGGGACTACAGGCATACACCACCACACCCAGCTCATTTTTGTATTTTTAGTAGAGATGGGTTTTCACCATATTGGCCAGGCTGGTCTTGAACTCCTGACTGTAGATGATCCACTTGCCTCAGCCTCCCAAAGTGCTGGGATTACAGGCATAAGCCACTGCACCCGGCCATTGTGAGCCACTGCACCCAGCCAGTATTTAACAATTTAGACCGTATCTCCAAATCCCTCCTTTTTATGGGGACAATAGTCATGTTGAATTAAGGGGCCACCCTACTCCAGTATGACCTCATCCTAATTAGCTAATTACATCTCAAATGACCCAGTTTCCAAATAAGATCACATTCTGAGGTGCTGGGGTTTAGAATTTAAGCACCTCATTTTTGGAGGCACACAATTCACTCTGTAACAGCAGGCGACTGGAGCTATGATTTTCACAGCAGTGAACTGTCCCCGGCAGCCTTGGTGGTGGTGAGCATCTCATGCCATGGGTTGCAGAGGAGGAGTATCGAGGCTGCCCCAAGCTGTCAGGAACATGGAGAGGAGATTCCTACCTCATGACTAGGACCAGGGCTTCCCTGGGACCAGTTTCAGCCTGGGATGTTAATCGGGACCCAGGAAAATGGTACATGGTGTGTACTGGTCGTGATCCAATCCCCGTATCCTTTGGGTGAAAGGCAGGTTCCCATCATTGGGGTAGGAGGAAGAACCCCCTGAGCTCTGCTGCCTCTTAGCAGGGTGCCCTCGGGTAGTGGCTTTGACTTCTGGGCCTCCGTCTACCGAACTGAATTGGGGACCAGTCTGCCTGCCTGTTTTTGTCATGGGCCTATGTTTAGGCTCATAGGAGAGAATGTATAAGAAGGTGCTTTGTTTTTGTTCTTTTTTTGTGTATTCACTTTGCAAACAGTTATTAAGCTCAGCTGCATGCTAGGCCTTGTGCTGTTCCAGGGACACAGAGATGGTCCTGGTCCTGGCCCTCAAGGAGTGCAGAGGCCATGGGTTGGGCAGCAGGTATAGGTGGTAGTTGAAGTTATGACCACTCTGGAGCCAGTCTCCCGGGACTCAGTCGCAGCTCTGCCATGCGTCAGTGGTGTGGATTTAATTTAGACAATTTCCCTAGGGCCTCTGGGTCTCAGTCTTTTTATCAGTCAACTGAAAATAATGAGCGTGGATAAAGTAGGCTGAGGCATGTAAAGGGCTTAGAGCCATGTCTGGCACATAGTAAATGCTTGATAAATATGAATGGCCAGTCCAGGGGAGTATGATAGAGGGCCACAGGGGGGTTATGGGGGGCAATCATTGAATCATTGAATTTAGGCTCTGAGAACCCAGCAGACATGGTGGCCCAGGCAGGGCAGGGTGGGGCTGACATCGCCTTCGTCTTTGAGCTACTTACTGTCCTCCGCTCCAAGTGTCCCGTTGTCGGGTGGGGTGGTAAGGAGGAGTATGGAGCAGGCATGCCCATGGGGAGAGGCAGGAGCCTCCTCATGGTGGTGCACAGGGGATCTGTATGGTTCTGGAGTTCTATGCGGTGGCAAGAGGCTGCCTGTCCTGTCTCTGCCCCTGGACAGCTCCACGTCTGGGGAGGTTGGCAGCTGGTGCCTGGTGCTTGACTTTGTTAGCCTTTGCGTTTAGTCTGCAGGTTCTGGGGAGAGGAGATGGTGAGGAAGCAAAATTAAAATTCTTTTTTGAGAAGTTAGCAACCTCCCAATGAAAGGATTCTTATTTGTGAGATGCCTTAGAGGCCTTTTCAATCAAGAGGCTCATCTGAATAATAAAAAGACTGAGCTGGGGTTGGAGTGGAGCCTAAGCTGCTGGCAAGGAGGTGGGGACACTGAAGATGGGCACGCCGGCCTTGTGTGGGATAGGGTGGCAACGGAGTGGAATGCTTTTCTGCTCAGCGGTTGGTTGGCCGGGAGTTGGCATGGGGAGGGCCAAGAGGAGAGGACTGTTCCCACCCCCACCCCGCACAGCCCTGAAGCCCCCTCCAGCCCCCAGCCTGAGCTGCATGCATGGGAGCCCTTTACCGGGACCCCTGTGTCCTTCTGGCCCACGCCCTGTGCTTAGCCTCTGCGCACTTCCCGAAGACTCCCTGCAGCTGTGTTTCTTGTCCTGCTTGGCTCTTGGTTTCATCAGTACCTGATCACTTCCTGACACTCAGCTATCCCTGGAGCACCCTGCCGTGCTCCTCTGGCTCTTCCCCTCAAGCCAGGGTGGAGGAGGAGGCAGGTGGGAGAGGCGAATTGGGACTTGCTAAGGATGGTATGCAGCGGTGGACGCAGGCCCGACAGTGCACTCTGTCTGGATGGAGGCAGCGTCCTCTTGGCTTCTGAGACCCCAGCTCCCTGGTGCCCATGCCACACCTGCTATGCTGCCCCAGCTCTCACAGGGGTGATTTTGTTGCTGTTTCTTAGGTGTGTCTACCTGCCTTTCAGCCGGGCACCCCCCCAGTGTGACCCAACTGGCTTCCTGGGAGACTCTGGGGTCTGTCCTACTTGGAGCTGAGTGTCTGCAGGTGGCCCACAAGAGGCTCAGCCTCAGGTCCTTGGGGCTGACCAGAGTGCAGAGTGCCCTGAAAGCACCAGGCCTGGCTGGGTGCTTCCTATCTTCACAGCACCCAAGAGGCAACTACCTCCGCCCTTCTGATAGAAGAGGAAGCGGAGGCTCTGCGAAGTGAGATGACCCTTTATGCAGAGAGGGGTTCTTGCTGAAAGGACTTGTCATCCTGTGTCCTCCAGGGCCCTCTAAGGTGCAGCCCTCTAAGATATGGTCTAAGACCACTAAGGTCACTAAGCAAAGAGGAATTGGAGACATTGGCCAAGCCCCTCCCCTCAGTGGGCAGCCCAGGCTTTGACCTTGCCCCAATAGGGGCTGCCTTAGCAATTGCCAAGGTCATTTGAGGAGATGGTGCCACAGGTGGCTCCGCTGTCCAAGTGGCATGAAGGGCAGCAGGAGTGTTTGTAGCCCACACCTGCCATCCCCTCCCTCCTCTGCATGGCCCACTTTCTGGGCGCCATCGCAGCTGAGGCCGTCTGTGTAAATATCCAGAACTGTGGGAGCCCGGCCACTCTGAAGGGTCAAATAGCCATGCAGACACGCCCCAGAGGCTGAGGGTTGGGGACAGGGGTGGGGCCATCCAGCAGTCTGGGACACCAGGGAGGGGAAAATGGGTCCTGCAGACTCCAGGGGTGGTGGGCAGGATGAGGTGAGATGTCCTGATCGGTTGCCTTGACCAAGTGGGAGATGAAAGAATTTGGATTCAAGTCCCAGCCCTGCCACTTACTGGGTGTCCTCGAGCAAGTGACTCAGCCTCTCTGGACCTCTTTTTCCTCCCGAGTGGCACAGTAACCTCCCTGAGGGGTGGTGAGGATCGGATGGGATTGCACAGGTGAACCTGCTGGGCCCAGGTCTGGTGGATCTTGCCTGTGGAACCTGAATTTGTGGGCTGTATCTTAACGGCACTGTTAGGTGGTGCTGGTTCCTGTCCCAGCCCTGCTTGCTTCTTGCAAGTGATTCATTTCTCCAGTCTCTGTTTCCCATATGCACAACGGACATAATGATACCTACCTCACGGAGGTGTTGTACTGTCTCAGCGAGAGTCCTCTGTGACCTTCCCCTGCATCACTGAATGAGTCTGTTCTCCCTAAGTACACAGTGGGATTTGCCTGGGGTTGGCCACCACATCATGAGTAGGTGACATGGTCCTTGCCTCTGGGTAGCAATGTGAAGTTAGAGGGATCAAGGAGAAATGCAGTGAGCCTTAGGAAAGGGAAGGAGATAAAAGCTGGGGAAGTCAGGGAGGGCTTCCTGAAGGTGTCTGGTCCTTAGAGCTCGCGAGGATTTGGGGAAGGTGGAGATGGGAGAGAGTGACAGAGAGCACGTGTGTTTGGGAATAGTGTGAACAAAGAACAGGCAGGAGGAGTAAGCCCGGGACAGGGTATGAGCTGTCCAAGAGCTGCTGCTGACTGGGGGGTCAGAGCTCTGAGAGGTCCCAGCGCTGGAGCCCTGGTGGGGGTGGAGGACCAGGAGTTGGGGGTGGGACCACTGTCTGCTAACTAAGGGCAGGGAGACATCAAACATGCAGCCGGGATCCTGGCACATAGCCCTACCTGGGGGCTGCAGGGAGGGGAGGGATTTAGCACAGGGTCTATGGACAGGCCTCCCCACATACCAGGGCCTCAGTTGGGAAGTGTGAGGGACTGTGTAAGGCCTGGGAAGTGGCTGGTGGCTGCTGCCCAAACTGGCAGGACCCCACCTGTGGAGATCAGCCTGTGGGCCGCCTTTAGCCACAGTGTGTGAGCCAGGGGCTCTGGCTGCTTGAAGTCCAAGAGAAGGAGATGTGGGAGGGGTCCGCAGTGGGCTGAGAGGGCCGGGAGGCTCACCCTTGTGGAGCACTCACTTTGTGCCAGGCCCTGAGTCAGACTCACTCCCAGCTTGGGTTTGTGTAATTTGCACAACAGCCTGGAGAGGGCGCCGGCTCTTAGACTCATTTTAAGGAGCTGGAAACTGGGAGAGGTGAATGACTGGCCTGCCCTGGCCGTGTTTCAAATCGGAACTCCGCACATCATGCTTTTTCAGTGGCCCCATGCTACTCCCCAGGGCTGTGGTTTTTACAGGTGATGACCCCAGACTTCCCTGGGCAGGCTTGAAAGAACTATACCGCAGTACTCAGTCTTCCTTGGCTTTGCCTCTCTTAGGGAGGCTCAGAGAGGTCGAGGGTGTGACCCAATGCCACACAGCCCTGGGGTCTGCAGTCCTTGGCTCCCTGGGGGGCATGCACCATGATCCCTTCTCTCTGGGGTCTGGTGGCCCCAGCCAAGCCCTACGAGGTCTGGGAACCTAGGGGGTCTTCCCAGATGTAAGACTACTCCTCATGCCTCAGAGCCACTGAGAGAGGCTTTAAAAATTTCGGCCTCAAATTAAAACCTATGAGCTCCTCAAAACAATAAAAAAATTCCCTAATAAAAGGAGAGGCACACTCAGGCATGTCCTAAATGAATTGAATGACTTCAGAGATTAATTCGGGATGTATGGGAGGGCACCCAGCCGGGAAAAGTGCACAGTAGATATTGTAACAAATTGTTTGCTCACAAGAGGAATAATTCTTTTTTCTTTATTATACTTTAAGTTCTAGGGTACATGTGTACAACCTTCAGGTTTGTTACATATGTATACATGTGCCATATTGTTGTGCTGCACCCATTAACTCGTCATTTACATTAAGTATATCTCCTAATGCTATCCCTCCCCCCTTCCCCCGCTGAATGACAGGCCCCGTGTGTGATGTTCCCCACCCTGTGTCCAAGTGTTCTCATTGGTCATGTTCTCACTCACAGGTGGGAAGAGGAATAATTCTTAATGTGCACTGGCTGCAAGGGGAAGCTACCTTGGCTGCCTGCAGCACGATCCCTCATCAGCCAAGCGCTGGGCAGGGTCTCTGCTAGGGCAGCCTTATCTGTAAGCCTCCAGGCCTTCCAACCACACAAGCTGGCCTGAGTGGGACTGAGTGGGCCCTCCATGTGTCCTTGAGCCCCACAGCCTTCTGAGTTCTGCTCTTTCCTGCTGGCTCTGTGCTTTTGGCTAGGGCGGGGAAGGTGCTGGCTGGAGGGCAATTCCTCCTCCTCTGCTATGCAAACCAAACTCTTCCTGTTGAGACCTCCCGGAGACCCCGGCCTGCCAGTCCCCCCATCTCAGACGACCCAAAGGAGGCTCCTGACACACTGGCTCTCAGCATGCCCTAGTTTACCTGTCCCAGGCTTGGGCAGCTGCCTCTTTCCCAGGTCCCTTGCCTTGGGGATGAGTGGGGTAGGGGCAGCACCGTCCTCCCTGGTCAGCCCTCCCAGGTTCCTAGTGTCTCTGTACCAAACCTGGAGGAAAGGTGAGGCAAAGTCAGTCTGTGCTCAGGAACATAAATGAACACCACTGAGGTACAAACGGAGAAAGTCTTCCTGTATCCCACCTCCCACTCTAGGCTGGAGTGGGTCCATCACAGAGAAAAAAAAGCACTGGCTCCTGAGTCAGGCGAGCCTGGATTTGGGTCTAGCTTCCCTGCTTTCTGACTCTGGGACTCCAGGCAACTCCCATAATCTCTCCAGCTTCTTCCTCTGTATGAGATGAGATTTGTTTTAGCAGCAGCAGCAGCTGCTCACAGTTTTGAGATACAGTCTCATCTATCTACACAGCAGTCCTAGAAGTTGGGACCTAGGATTATCCCCATTAAACAGACAAAGAGACTGGGCTCAGAGAGGTGAAGCTCTCTGCTTCCTCATAGCTGCTTCATGAAGTTGTTTAGAGAAAAGGGCCCTGATTATAGATGCTCCTCCATGAACGTTGGCCCCACATGCTCCCTTTCCTGAGTGTAAGAGGTGCTGAGGCCCTACCAAGGTAGGGGCAGGAGACTTTGGGCACGGGGACCCTGATCCTTCTCACCTCTCCCGTCTGGCTTGGAGCCAGCCTGCCCTTTCATTCACTCCTTCATTCACCCGCTCATCAAGTGCTGATGAAACACCTACGAAGCGCAGTACCCCTAGCAGCTAGAACGTTATGCACTGTTCCTCCCCCCAGGTAGCTTCCCGTCTTGAGGGAGCAACAGCACGGCAAACAAGTAATTTGGGTCACCTCAGACTGTGCTGAGTCCAGGAGGGAAATGACAGGGCTGTGGAATTGGGAGTGGCTGGCGCGGGGTGAGCTGCTCCAATGGGCATCCAGGCAGGCCTCTCTGAAGAGGTGACTTTGAGACTGAAGGGGCTGAATGTCAAGGCAAAGGCTGGGAGGTGGGAAGTAGCTGGCTGTCTCTGGAGATCAGGAGGAAGACAGTGTGGCTGGTATGTGGGGAGTGAGGGAGACAGCAGGGACAGGGGTGGGAAGCAGAGCCTTAGCCGCCCTGCTGAGGAGCAGAGGGGTGATCTGGAGTGGGTTAAGCCGATGAGTGACGGGGCCTGATATGTGCTTTCCAAATTCTGTTCTGGCCTCTGGGTGGAGAGAATGGATTAGAGGCTGTGGCAGGAAGAGCAGGGAGCCTTGAGGGGAAGTGGGTGCAGGGACCCAGGAGAGAGAGTGGCTGCAGGGTGGTGGTGCAGATGGCAAAGAGTGGATGGCTGGGAGAAGGGTTGGAGAGTGGTCATGGGATGGGAAGTCCGAGAGTCCTGGTCGGGGCTGGGTCATTTTGGCTCGAGTGGCACCATTTTTTGAGATGGGGAATCTGGCACAGGTGGAGGTGCAGGCATTCTGGTTTGAACTTGCCGGGCTTGAGGAGCCAGTGAGCCATGCAAGTGGAGCATCAGGCCTTCAGTCAGCACTGGGGACCTTCTCACTTCTGGTCCAGGGTCAAAGGCTTTGCCCTAATATGTGGCTCATCTCATTGCCAGCCCATTTTTCAGATGAGGACACTGAGGGGCTCACCTCAGTCCTTAGACTGCCTGTGGCCTTTCAGACCCCTGGCCTGGAGCGGAGAAAGCACCACTTGAGTGGTGCCTGATAGGAAGGTAGCAGGAAAACTTGGGGTGTGGGAGCCTGGGGCCACCTCCTGCTGACGCACATCTGTATGCAGGCACGTGTGTGTGTGTGTGTGTGTGTGTGTACGCGTCCGCACACTTGACCATCGTGTGGAGCCCATTAACAAACAGAGAAATAAATTAACAAGTATTCAACCCACCTAATGTTCCTTCTGTTCTATATAATAGAGCACGGGAACATAATTTTCCCCTGGAGCAAATTGCTACAGCTGAACCTGCTCCTCGTTTTCCTCCAAAAACTGCTTAAAATTCTGGAACACTTGTTGATATCAGGTCATTTCCCTTTCTGGTTCCTGTCCCGAACCCCCAGGCTGCTTCCCTCCGCCTTCCCATGTGTGCTGATTGTCACAGCTCCAGGGCTACCATTTTGCAGATGGGAGGAACCTAGGAGGCGGCAGCTCCGGCCAAGGGCCCCGAGGGTAAGAGGCTTTCGCTGTGTGAAGCATGAATGAAATGTCCAGCAGTGGCAGAAAACACTGGCAGCTCCCCACTGGGCCTGCCACAGACCACTGTGTGACCTTGGGCAAGTCACAACCCCCTCTGAGCTTCAGTTTCCGCCTGACAAACACAGGGCTGATCACGCCTGCCATCTCCATGTGAACACGCCTGGTGGTGTATGGAGTGCGGAGTGTGATGTAGATGTGAGCTGCCTATTTCTGAGGCACCACGTGCAGCGACTGGGGAGCCTCCCACCCCCTAGCCTTCTAAGGAGCCTTTAGATTCAGGGACTGTTGGCCTGCTTCTGAAATCCTCTAGGGCACTTCTAATTTTCTTAAAGCAAATTAATTTTAATCCACTGTAATTAAACATGTCTTATGAAAATGTATATTTATTTATAGAGCTTCTCACTGTATTCCTGATCACTGCTGCCATTCAGAGCCCAGCTCAGATCCCCGCTTCCAAGCAGCCTCCTTAGGCGTGGGAGCTGGGTGAGAGGGAGGCTTTTGCATATTGATTCCTGGCTGGCTCCAGCCTGGCTGAGTTACCTTTGCTGGACGCAGAAGGGGAAAACTGGAATCCAGTGCTCAGGAGCCAGAAATTCCAGTCCCCTACCCATGCCTTCAGGGAACTGCCTGGACTTGATGCAACATGCAAAGTTCCATCAATCTGGGGACTGCCCCTGTGCTCCTCAGCAGAGAAATTAAATCCCGAAGAAATCACTGAGGGTTTGTGGGCTGGTTGAAGGATGAGCCTTGGCCTCAGGTCTGCGGTGTCCGAGGTATAGTCAACCTAGGCTTGTCTTCTCTGCTATGACAGCCAAAACCTCATATCCTCCAGAAAGCTCTCCTTGACTTCTTCATCTATCTTAGTCCACTTGGGCTGCAACAACAGCATACCACAGACTCAGGGGCTTGAACCAGAAAGCATGTTTTCCCACAGTTCTGGAGGCTGGGAGTCTGAGATCAGGGTCCCAGCATGGTCAGGTCAGAGGGAGGGCTGTCTTCCTGGCTTGCCTATGGCCACCTTCTTGCTGTGTCCTCACATGGTGGGGGTCGGGGGAAGAGAGCAAGTGTTATGTGGTGCTTCTTCTTATAAAGACACTAATCTTCTCAGACTGGGGCTCCATCCTTATGACCTCATTTAACCTTAACTACTTCTTTACTCCAAATACAGTCTCATTAGGGGTTAGGACCTGGATGTATAAATTTGTCAGGACAGGGTTTAGTCCATAGTGCCACCCCTGCACTCCTGTCCCCTGGCTATATTTCATCCACACAGGCTGGCATTGTGTTGCGAACTATTTGGTTTAATACTCCCCAAGGTCTCCTCCCAGCACAGGCCTGGGCATACTAGACACTCCATAATGACACTGTAGCTTGAGCTGCTTCCCAGATGAGGACACAATTTGGGGGCATTTCCAACCCCTTACCTTGGCACATGATAGGTGGGCCCTGTACCCCACCTCTCCCCATGCCTAGGCTGCTGCGTGTTGGCCATCTGAGTGGGGAGCCTCCAGACCCACACGCCTGCCATGTTCTCCCTTTCAGTGGCCCACCATTGCCCACGGGGAGAAGCTCAACCCCCCTGGCCTGCTCTCCAAGGCCCTCAGATACTTCCTGCCCAGCCCAACTGGCCTCACTTCTTGTACCCTCCCCTGTGTCAAGAACACATCCTACTCTTTTGTTCCTGGTGTTCATACCAGCCATTGCACCTGCCAGCTGTGAAGCTGTCTTCCAGCCAGTGAACTCCTCTCCTACTTATCCTGTAAAGCCCTCCTCAGCATGGCTGTCCCCAGCCCCCTGGGCTGAGTTGATCTCTCCCTCCTCTGAGCTCCTGTGGCACTCTGGGCTTCCCCATCACTGTGTGTAATACCCTGGATGGTCCTTGTCAGGAGCGGTGTCTGGCTCACCACTGGGTTCCAGTATCCCCTGGTGCTGGCTCCATGCTAGCCTACAGGGTGAATGAATGTGTGAATAGTTATTGAACACCTAGTAGTCCAGGCACTGTTTTAGGATCTAGGAGGCTGTCCTCATAGAGCTTGCTTTCCAGTAGGGCGGGGTCCACAACCCCCGGGGACCAGCCCTGTTAGGAACTGGGCCGCACAGTAGGAGATGAGCAGTGGTGAGCGAATGAAGCTTCATCTGTCCTTACAGCCACTCCCCATCACTTGCATTATGGCCTGAGCCCTGCCCCCATCAGATCAGTGGAGGCTTTAGATTTTCATAGGAATAAGAACCCTATTGTGAACTGTGCATGCGAGGGATCTAGGTTGCACTCTTCTTATGAGAATCTAATGCCTGATGATCTGTGACTGTCTCCCATCACCCCCAGATGGGACCATCTAGTTGCAGGAAAACAAGCTCAGGACTCCCGCTGAGTCTACATTATGGTGAGTTGTATAATTATTTCATTATATATGACAATGTAATAATAATAGAAATCAAGTGCACAGTAAATGTAATGCACTTGAAATCATCCCAAAATCATCTCCCCAACCCTGGGCTGTGGAAAAATTGTCTTCCATGAAACTGGTCCCTGGTGCCAAAAAGGTTGGGGACTGCTGTAGTAGGGGAGACAGATATTAAACAAGATAAATAAGCAAAATATGTACTGTGTTAGATAGTGATCATGTCAAGGAGAAACAAAAACAGGAGAAGTGGGGAAAGGAAATGTCAGGAGTGGGGGTGCCTCCCTGAGAAGGAGACTTTTAGGTCAAGTGGGGTGTTGAGGTCAGGGAGCTACATGGAAGCCTAGGGAGAGCATTCCAATCAGAGGAAACAGGGGCATCCAGGTGGGCATGTGCCTGGCTTGTGTGAGGAGCAGTCAGGGGAGAAGGAGGAGGCCAGAATGGGTGGAGAAGGTGATGGCAGTGAGTGATAAGAGAGGGGAGGAATTGTTGTCAAGGAGCGGATGGGTCCAGAACTTGGAGATCGCTCTCAGGGCTTTGGCTTTTGCTCTGAGTGAGACTGGAGTCACTGTGGGGTTTTAGCAGAGAAGTGACGTGCCGTGACTTGGGTTTTAAGGGTCCATCTGACTGCTATGTGGAGGACACTGTGGGAGGCAGGCCAGAAGTAGGAAGCCCTGGGGGGAGGCTGTTGCAATAATCCTGGAGGGAGATGGTGGCTTGGTCTGTGGTGGTGGCTGTGGAGTGGTGAGAAGTGGTTGATTTTGGATAGATTTGAAAGTTCAACAAACAGGCTTTGCTGATGGTGGATCTGCTGTGGGATGAGAGAAAGAATTGGCCCCACAGTTTGGGCAGCTTGGGCAGCTGGAAAGATGGGGGTAACCCATCTGATCTGAGAAGGGAAGTCAGCAAACTCAGCTGGGGTGAAATGAGGCACTCAGCTGTGGTCATGTGAAGTTTGATGTGCCTGTTAGTTGTCTGGGATGCAGTGTTGAGGCAGTTAACTGTGGCAGGCAAAATGGTGGCTTTCAATGATATCCAGGCCTGCATCCCTGGAACCTGTGAATGTTACCTTACATGGAAAATGTCTTTGCAGATGTGATAGTCAAGTATCTTGAGCTGGGGAGATGATTCTGGATCATTAGTGATCACTAGTGTCCATATAAGAGGGAGGCAGAGGGAGATTTGACTGCAGGGGAGGAGAAGGCCATGTGACCACAGAGGCAGTTTGGAGTGATGTGGCCACAAGCCAAGGGATGCCCGTGGTCACTCTCAGGGCTGGAAGCTGGAAGAGGCCAGGAACAGATATGCCCCTGGAGTCTGTGGCAGGAGCCAGTCCCCTCAACACTTTCAGCAGAAGCTGGAAGAGGCCAGGAACAGATGTGCCCCTGGAGTCTGTGGCAGGAGCCAGTCCCCTCAACACTTTCACCAGAAGCTGGAAGAGGCCAGGAACAGATACACCCCTGGAGTCTATGGCAGGAGCCAGTCCCCCCAACACTTTCACCAGAAGCTGGAAGAGGTCAGGAATGGATACGCCCCTGGAGTCTGTGGCAGGAGCCAGTCCCCACAACACTTTCACCAGAAGCTGGAAGAGGCCAGGAACGGATACACCCCTGGAGTCTATGGCAGGAGCCAGTCCCCCCAGTACTTTGGTTTTGACCCAGTGAAACAGATTTTGGACTTCTAGCCTCTGGAACTGTGAAATAATACATTTATTTCCTTTTTTCCTCTCCTCTCTCACACCCTCCCTTCCTCCCTCCCTCCCTTCATTCCTTCCTTCCTTCCTCTTTTCTTTTGAGACAAGGTCTTGCTCTGCTGCCCAGGCAGGTGGTGCAGTGGCACAATCACGGCTCATGTCAACCTCAACCTCCCTGGCTCAAGTGATCCTTTCACCTCAGCTCCCTGAGTAGCTGGGACCAGAGGTGTGTGCCACCATACCTAGCTAATTGGTTTTATTTTTTTTGGAGAGATGGGGTCTAAGTTTCCCAGGCTGGTCTCAAACTACTGACCTTGAGAATCCTCCTGCCTTGGGCTCCCAAAGTGCTAGGATTATAGACATGAGCCACTGAGCCTGGCTGAGAATAAATTTCTGTTTACAAAATTTTTTGTTTTTAAGCCACCAAGTATGTAGTGATTTATTACATCAACACTAGGACACTAATACAGTGACAGGCCTGGAGGGAGAGTGAATGGCGCGCACTCGTTTTGTGTTCTGAGGCTGTGTGTGTATATATGTGTGTGGTATACTTGTGTGTATATATGTGTGTGTGTGTATATGGGAGAGGCAAGTGTGTGCACCTGTACTGTGGCCTGTGAAGTCAGAAGGCCTACAATGATGGGGTCAGACCCCCACCAAGATAACAACAACGGTAATCAATAATACCACCACATACCACTGGCTGGGTGACTGCACTGTAAATATTTGATCCTCACTATCCCCTGTAATTGAGGCTGGGGCTGGGGAAAGGCTTGGGTGAGCACCTTCGATGTGGCAGGCCGAGCTCCTGGGCTTCCTCCCGAAGTGCTATCTCAGCAATGAGGGTTGTCTCTGCAGGGTGGGAGGCCCCTGGGAAGGGACTGAGATTTGCCTAGATGGTGGGAATGCCCCACCTGGCCAGGTTGGTAGTGGCTCTAAGCAGAGTATTTAGAGCCAGCCTCTGGGGCCAACCTGCCTGGCTTTGAATCCTGCTTCTCCACCTAGAAGTTGGGTGGCCCTGGCTATGCCTCAGTGTCGTGTCTGTAAAATGAGTGTATTAGCAGTGCTGACCTCATGGGGTCTAGTGAGGCTTACATTAGTGAAAATATGCACAATGCTTAGAATGTGTCAGCTCCTAACTCTCTGACCTTGAGGGCCGAGGCTGTGGCAGAAGCAGCTTTGCAGTCCAAGGATCTAGGTTCAAATCCTAGATCACCTCAAACCAGGTATGGGACCTTGGACAGAGGCTTGTTTTCTTCTGCATAACACCAACCCCTGCACAGCCATGGAGGACATGGGCTGATATACAAAGGGTCATATTGGGGCTCCAAAGTTGAGGGCTAAGTCAGAGT
>NW_012119110.1:64480-69346 GCF_000951035.1 Colobus angolensis palliatus
CTCCTCCCTCCCTGCCTGCCTGCCTGCTAAAGCCTGGGGACAGGTGACCTGCCCCCCAGACCACCTCCACTGTGAGCAGATTCTGTCTTAAGGCTTGCAGGGCCGGAGGGAATCCATGGTGGAGGGGGTGCTGGGAGGGCCCTGGACATGGCAGGGAGGGTGGCCAGCGTAGTCAGAGTGATGCCTTAATGCGCCCAAACAGCTCTGACTGGGCATTTGTGGTCACAGTGACCTTGGGAATAGCAATGTATTCAGGCCCCATTCAGCCCCTTCTGCAGGGAAGACATGGTAATATTTACAGCCCAAATCTCTGTCGCCATAAAGGGTGGTGGGGGGGAGGAATTGGGAGGGGTAGGGAGGGGCTGGGCTTTTGGATGTCTCCCTGGAAATGGAGACTGTCTCCCTGGAAACACCTGTGGTGGTGGTGGCCACAGGCTGACAGATATGCACGCCGTAATATGGGCCCATGGAGGCGGCAACGAGGACATTGGGAGGGATGGACGGGCTATAACTCACCAGGCCTAGGGCTCAGAAACATCAGGTTGTGCTAGTGAAGGCGTGAGGGGGATGCTGACGGAGGGTCGAAGGCCTGGAACTGGGAGTGTGGGGAGCAGTGGGGCACCCGCTGCTGTGTGGAGTTTGGGGAGACCCTCCAGCCTCTGGCTTATGGCCCAGGGCCAACCGCAGACACAGGCCAAGCTGGCTGGGAGATATTTTCAGAGTTAGGAAACTAACTCTTCAGCCATGTTGGGCTGGGTCTAGAGAGGCACAGACAGAGGGGGGAGGGCTGGAGAGCCTCAGCTCAGGCATGGGATGACAAGGAGCAATGTATGTCAGGTATGACAAGGAGCAATGAGTGTGATATGAAGCAGGGGATGGCCCAGTCACGCCTGCTGTGCACAGCCCTGTCAAGAGCTGGGTGTGGTGGGCCCACACTACCAGAGCTGCTGGGGCCAAGACTTTCCCTAAGTTGTCTCATTTCAGAGAGAGGGAGGAGCTGGCTGGCCTTCAGCCACCCAGCCAGTTGATGCTCCACTCTGGGTCCCACCTAGGCCCACAGGGACACTAACAGGAGGTGGCAGGCAGGAGGGACTGGGACCTGCAAACTGGGTAATGATAGACTCAGGGGCTGCACTTGCTGTCTAGGAATGTCTAAGGGCCTGGAACCCTTGCCCCAAACTTGGGTCTGCAGTGGGCACCCACTGCTGCAGGGCAGAGCCAGGTCCAGGGTGGAACTCCGTCAGAGCTGCAGATGGATGGGCTGCCTTGGGTGGAGGTGAGCTTGCTGTCATCAATTGGGGGCTTGAAGGCCATGGCCAAGGAGACTGGAGAGGGAGTTCTTGGTGGAGAAAGGGGCAGGTTGGAGGCCTGTCCCTCTGCCCCAAGGTGCTGCCATCCGCAGTTCTCTGCAATAGGATGCTCATGTCTGAGCATCAGGCCTGTGGCTCTGCCGCCCTCACAACATGCATCGCATCTGAGCCCCAGCTCCAGGCGACGGGAAGCGTAGGTTCCAATCCCAGCCAGGTTCCTACTTGCTGTGTGACTTTAGCTGGAGCTCTTGGCCTCTCCGGGGCAGGATGCAGGAGCACTGAGGCTGTGAAGGTGCGGGGCTGTGGAGGGGGAACACTGGGCACTGAGGCTGGGTGCCGAGTCCACCTCCTTTTGGGCACTCTTCTCTGTAGGTGGATAGAAATCCAGGAGTATCCACTGATGACCTCGTGACAAGGGTCAGGACCTGGTATGGGGTCAGGAGTCTTCTTTTCATCTCCTTCTGCTGCATGGCCATCAACCCTGTCAGCCTGCCACTCTCATTACTGACGTCACCACCCTGAGCCCCAAATTGGGTGGGCTGATGGGCTCTGTGTGGTAGGTGGGCTATGTTTCTGGGCTCATGCCCTGCTGGGGGTCAGGCACCCAGGATTGTGTGTGTGTGTGTGTGCACTGAGTGTGGGCAGCCTTACTTGATCCTACGGGGCAGCCTGTGGAGTTCCCGTGGGGTTCCCGGCGGGGTTGGAGAGGGCTCCTTGTAGGATGCCCCGCTGCCTGTGGTGTCTGGGGCTGGGAGTGGAATTGGCAGGGGCTGCTCCTTGATTCTGAGGTGGAATCTGATCAAAGGTGTTTGAGGGGAGATGGGCCCTGGGAGAGGTGGGCGGAGGGCTGAGGGCTGTTAACAGAGTCTGGCCAGGGACCAAGTGGGCATCTGGCAGTCGGGCAAGGCCAGTGCCAGCTGTTTCATGCGAATGAAGACCCCCATTCCCCTGCTCACCTGTGGATCTGAGTTAGCTCCCCCCCTGCACACTCACCACCCTCTAGGCTGTGCCCCCGCACCTGGGAGAGGCGCACCCATTCTCCCTGGGAGGGCATCCACAGGCCCACGGCATCCCCAGAGCTACTCTGTCCTCAGGGGCTGTGCAGCCAAGGAGGGCAGTGGGTGGGTAGGGGCTCCCCATGTGGGGTCTTGCAACTGCTGCTCCCCTCCAGGAACTCCTGACCCAGTGTCCCCTTTGGAGCCATGGAGGTGTAGGACTGAGGAGGGATGTTGTTTGTGAGGACCAGCAGGAGCCTGAGGGGGTGTTCTCAGGACTTAAGGGAGAGAGTGGGGGGCCAGAGACCCCTGAGTAGGTAGGACAGACAGAGAAGGCTGCTGTTCCTTGGGAAGGTCCCCAGGCTAAGGGCTTTGGAGGAGAAGCTTTGCCCTAGGCAGGGCCTCTGGCGGCTGGCTGGCCCCAGAGTGAGTTTCCAGGGCTGTAAAGTCAGAGAGAGGTCATATGCTTAAAATTTTCACTGCCCAGGCCGTGTGACCCCAGGCAAGTGCCTTCGAGCCTGTGTATCAGTGCTGGGCAACCTTGGTCAGCTTCTGTCTCCAGGGTTGCTTGTGCTGAGAGGTGCCTGGGCTGGAGTCATGCCTGCCTTCCTGTGTGGAGAGGGAGCTGGGGCTGGACTCCCGGGCTGGGAGGGATGGGCTTCCAGGGTGGTGGAGGGGCACAGGCGGCCAGGCACGGTTTGGCTTGCATTGGTTCAAATCTCACCTACTAGCTGTCCCCTAACTTCACTGTGACCAGCCTTGTCATCTGTAAAGTCAGGATTCTGCCAACATCAGGGGCTGCTGTGTCAAGGTCAAGTGAGTAATTTCACTCAAGCCTGGCACACAGTGGGTGTTCATTCATGCTGGCCACATTGTTATAACGCTGGAATTGAAATTGCTCAGAGCTCCTGGCAACTCCTTTTCCCCACAGCCTGCTGCAACATGCCAAAGCCTCCCAGGAGTCCCATGGATCTTCAGCAGTCACATGGTCCAGACTCCCATTGCTCAGATGTGGAGACTGTGGCCTTATAGGATAGGGCTATGGCAGGGACCTGGGCTCTGGGGCCTCCACTTTGGCAGCCTCTTCTCTGGCCTGTCTACAGCCACCTTCTCCTCCCTTCATCAGCCTATTCTCTGTTGCCATGGGGGACACCCGCCTTGGCTGTTGACCATGTGTCACCCAAGAGCAGATGCCCAGAGACCAGGTGAGGCTGAGTGAGTAGTAGGTTGAGGGATGGTAGGAGGGAAGGGAGAGACTGAAGCCCACTCCCCTGGCCCCCTAGTCCCCAGAGCCGAAGCTGGTTCCTGCTAATTAGCACCTTAATGAACCATGCTAAGGCGCTCCCCCTGAGCTTGCTCCCAGACAGATAATTAGGATGATGTTTTTGGCTGCTGGGGGCAGGCAGCTGGAGGTGGGGGGGCGGGAAGAGGGCTTTTCTGGCTTTATTACTGTCCACAGGCATTTTCATACTTACCCACTCTTGCGTCATTTGGAGGAGGAAAAAATGTGTTAATGGACCTTTTCCTACAGCTGAGGACAATTTATGATAGAGGTGACAAATGTCATTTTAATGAGAGTCAGATTCCGCTTTATTTTAAACCATAGACCCCCACCCCAGCCCCCAGCTGAGTCTGTGGATTTGGGGCGTTGACAGCGGAAGCCAAAGTGTCAGATTGGCAGGGCCTGGCCCACTGCTCAGGGAGCAGTCAGAATTCCCACCCTCAAGCCGCAATGTCTGCCTGCTCACACGCTGCACTCCTGCACACTCGGGATGCCAGTGCTTGTGCCTTCCACCTATGGATGAGGAAACCGAGGTTACGGGAAGTTGACAGCGGAAGCCAAAGTGTCAGATTGGCAGGGCCTGGCCCACTGCTCAGGGAGCAGTCAGAATTCCCACCCTCAAGCCGCAATGTCTTCCTGCTCACACGCTGCACTCCTGCACACTCGGGATGCCAGTGCTTGTGCCTTCCACCTATGGATGAGGAAACCGAGGTTACGGGAAGTTAAAAGACTTGCCCCAAATTGCCCTGGAATTTTAAGGGTTGGTGGGCGAGGCTGGAACCCAGGCTGCCTGACACCAAACTCCATACTGTTAGCACTTCATCTCACTGCCTGACCCTGGTAGGGGAGAGGGAGCTCAGGTTAGATAAGCCAGGTAGAGTCTACCAGCCCTGGCCAGCCCTGATTCTGGAGCACCTGTGGCCACACTGGCCCGGGAGGAGGCCCAAGGTTCCTCTTTCTCTATGGAGGGTGCTACTTGAATGGCGTTCGCTGCGGGCCTGAAGGTGGGGTGCACAGTGGAGGTGTGTGTCCCATCTTCCCTGCAGCCTCTAAATCAGAGGTGGTCCCTCCAATGAGTCTACCACACCTGGGAGCTGGGCTGGAGGGCGATGGTCCAACCTCTCAACGAGGAGAAACTCAGGGCCATTGAGGGCAGGCGACCTCTCAATGTGTAGGCCATTGAGAGTCAGGACAGGGAACAGGTACCCTGTACACAGGCATATAGAGGGGGCAGCCGGGAGCGCGCGCACGCTCTGAACTCGTGCACCGCCCCCCCCCC
>NW_012119110.1:70340-71486 GCF_000951035.1 Colobus angolensis palliatus
TCACCACCTGAAAGTGCCTGGCTAACTTTTGTGTTTTTAATAGAGACGGGGTTTCACCATGTTGGCCAGGCTAGTCTCGAACTCCTGACCTCAAATGACCCACCTCTGGTCTTCCAAAGTGCTGGGATTACAGGTGTGAGCCACCGCGCCTGGACCCAAGGCCCTTAAGTTTAAAGGCCTCATTCTTCAGTCAGTTTTCCTTCTTCCCACATGTTCAGCCAGTTGTCTTTAAGTTTATGTTTAAGGAGAAACTAACAATGAAAAGGGACTCATTGACAAAGAAAAAGTTGGAATGCAGCCTCTGGTGCTGTTTGAGCGATCCTTCTCCACGGGCCTGGCTGCGTGCTGCTGTGTTCTGGAAAGGCGCATTGTACCCTGGATGCGGCAGGTTAAGGGTCCTGTACAGGTGCTCTGCCTGCTTTTCCTTTCAGGCTTCTGTATCAGCTGTTTTTCCCCTGTAGAATGTACTCCTGACAGCCGTGCCCTAACCCTACCCAATTTGTCTTTACATGTCTGACCATCAAGGCTCTTCTGGGTCATATTTAGTTCATGCTGATATATCCCCTTCCTCCACTCTTAAGTCCTTACTAGTTTTGCTTTGTTCATGTTATGCTGTATTCTGTAAGCCTTTAAAAAATTTTTTGTGGCGGCAGTGGAGAATATTTTGTAATTATGCTTTGTGCTTTTTATCTTCCACTCAATAAATGCTTGGTAAATGTTTGTTTTATTGAGTATATGACCCTATTCTAGCTATATTGTACTTGAACAAAAAATCTTAACTGCCTTGTAAGTCAACTGCTAAGAATTTGTCAAAAATGCGGAGATAACATCAGGAACTTAAAAAGGTCTCTAAGGGCTTGATGGAAGTCTGTAAATTAACTTCATATGAAAGAGAGTGTAAGAAGTGAAAAAGGTAATGCATGACTAGAGAGCAGAGTGATAAAGCCAGGGTCCCTTTCTCCAGATCCTTTGTAACAGTGTTATGTGATCTCTTCTAGAAAATCGTTTTGAAAGATAATGCCAACTTGAAACCTAGGAAACCATCTAGTGGGTTTCTGCAGCTTAGGTGGTTCAAAACCTCATCAGCACCTTTGTTTTCTCTGCCTCAGTTTGCTTACAATGATGTTCTTAGTAGCTGTAATTGCT
>NW_012119110.1:76136-79039 GCF_000951035.1 Colobus angolensis palliatus
AAAAGAACCTTTGGTAAATATTTGGTTTCTGTGGCTTCAGCTGTATTTCAGATTACAGTTTTCAAAGCAGTGTTTCCTAAAGTTGTTTGTGTGAAATTGTTTTCCATGACTTGATCCTGGTTCTTCTGAAGCTAATATATAATAATGGATCCTCTTCAATTTATAATAGAAAACAGTACAAAGTAACAGAGTAAATGTTAGTGGGGGAAAGCACATAATGCTTAGGCCATTCGCTTTTTTAAAAATCACATGTAATTGTGTTCTGAAAATATATGTATAGTAATGGCATTTCTTGGTATTACTTGGTTTGTGTGATAGAATAAAATGTTAGAATTTTATGGTGTTTGAATTAGTTATCTATTGCTCTGTAACAAATTTAGCAGCTTAAAACAACAAACATTATCTCACAGTTTCTGTGGGTCAGGATTCTGTGCAGTTTACCTTGGGTTCACTGGCTTGGCCTCTTACTAGGCAGTGAAGGTGTTGGTGGCGGCAGTGATCATCATGAGGCAGGATAGGGAGAGAATCCGTCTCCAAGCTCACTCCTGTAGATGTTGGCAGGATTCATCTCAGGCTGTTGGACTGGGCCTCCGTTTCTAGATGGCTATTGGTCGGAGGCCTTTTACAATACCTTGCCATGTGGGTCTCTCCATAGGGCACCTCATCACATGGCAACTGGCTTCCATCAGAGGGAGCAATGGAAAGAGCAGGAGAAGCGTGACCAAGGCAGGCATCGTAGTCTCCTTGTAGCCTCATCTCAGAAGTGACGTTATTACTTTTGCTGTATTCTCTTTGTTAGAAGTGAGTCACTAGGTTCAGGAGTGGGAATTTTACAAGGATGTGAATGGCAGGAGGTGAGGGTGATCAGGGCCATTTAGAGGCTGCCTGCCAGTGTTGAAGAAAATTGTTGACTTCTATAAGCTGTAGCAGCAGACAGTGCTATGTAAAGAATGGCTGTCTCAAAAGTCCAGCTCCTCATGTGGGTTTACGTGTGTTGTCTTTTTCCCCCATACGTTTTGTTTACATCCATGGTCATCTTACCATTTAATGGTGTGCTTTAATTGCATATTTGGGTTAGTCTGTATGTAAATGTTTAACATAGGTGTCTCTGTGTTAAACAGGAATCCTATTCATCTTCTTCACCGATACGGTTTGTGGACTCTGATGAGCCAAATCTGACATCAGTTCTGGAATGTCTAGAAGATACTAAGAACAACAATTCGGTGAGGAAAGAAGCCAAGCTATTTTCTCTTTTCCTCGTGAACATGATATTTAGAAATTAAATGTTAAGTGATAATATTATATAAAAGCATGATTAGTAACTATAATCTTAGAGGAATTAAAGTCTGGGTATTTTAAGTCCTCCAAATCTTATGTGCTACCTGGTAAATAAGGTAGTATTTATTATTTCCCACATGTATAACCTTAGTTTAGATTAGGAATTCAGGAATTCTTTTACCCTGAATTCTAACCATTAAGCCAAGCAAGCATTTTGAGTAGAGACCACTAGCCAAGGTGGGAAGCAGAAAAAAGACCAAGGTAGAAGTGAAGGAAGAGATGGGGAGAATGACACCAGAACTAGTGGGAAGGAATTGCCTTTTCTTTCACGGGTATGTAAGTCTGCAGTAAAAGTCAAACGTATTCAAATAGAAAGTTTTATTTTTGTTTTTAGTATATAAAGAAGTATAACTTTCCATGTTGCAAAAATTTTACAAACTTTTTTATTATAAAACTCGTAACCATTGTTGAGAAAATTAGTAAAATACAGAAAAGAAAAAAGAAAACAAATTAAAGTATCCCATAATTTCTCTACCTAATATAGCCACTGTTGATATGATGGCTATTTTCCACCAATATATATATATTTTTTTGCTAGTAAAATACATAACCCTTATACATATGTTTAAATAGTTGAGGTCATAATCTCTATAGTTTTATATTCTTTTAAAAAGCATTTATTGTATTTTCCCATGATGTCATAGTCTTTATGGAAAAATAACAATCATTGTTTTTAGTTGACATGATTGTTTACCTAAAAATATCCAAAGGAACCAACTGAGAAAAGCAATTTTTAAGATTACTGGTTAAAAGCTCTGTTATAGAAATATCAATAGCCTTCCCTAATATTAACCATAATCACATAGAATATATAGTGGTAGGCCGGGCACGGTGGCTCATGCCTATAATCCCAGTACTTTGGGAGGCTGAGGTGGGCGGATCACGAGGTCAGGAGATCGAGACCATCCTGGCTAACATGATGAAACCCCGTCTCTACAAAAAAAAAAATACAAAAAATTAGCTGTGTGTGCTGGCGGGTGCCTGTAGTCCCAGCTACTTGGGAGGCTGAGGCAGGAGAATGGCATGAACCTGGGAGGTGGAACTTACAGTGAACTGATATCGCGCCACTGCACTCTAGCCTGGGCAACAGAGTGAGACTCCGTCTCAAAAGACAAACAAACAAAAAGTATTTATATATATATAGTGATAAAGTATTTTTTTCAGGTATCGTAAGCAAAAACTAAATACCTAGGAATAAACTTAGATGTGCAGGACTTTAATAAAGGACACGACAAAATTTTGCTGAGTGGAATGAAAGATTGGCATTCTATGTTCCTGGATGAGCAGATTTCATATTATAATTATCACCATGTCTTCATATTAATTTATAAATGTAATTTGTGCTAGGCACAGTGGCTTACACCACTAATCCCAAAAGTTTGGGAAGCTGAGGTGGGTACATGACAATTAGCTGGGTGTCCATGGCACACACTTATAGTTCCAACTGCTCAGGAGGCTGAGGTGGAGGATCACTTGAACCTGGGAGGCAGAGGTTGCAGTGAGCTGAGATCATGCCTCTGAACTCCAGCCTAGGTGACAAGAGTGAGACCCTGTCTCAAAAAAAA
>NW_012119110.1:81850-107402 GCF_000951035.1 Colobus angolensis palliatus
AGTTGATGGGTGCAGCACACCAACATGGCACAAGTATACATATGTAACAAACCTGCACGTTATGCACATGTACCCTAGAACTTAAAGTATAATAAAAATAAATAAATAAATAAAAATAAAAAATAAAATTAGCATTTCAAAAATGCTCTTTCAACCACTGATGTAACCAAACTCTTTGCGACTTTGAGGCTGGGTATATATTCTTTAGATACCCAGAATAATTGGATTTGAAATATAACAATGTAGGGAAACGAAGAAGGGATGAATTACATTTTAGAAGCTGCTGCCTGCTTCTTTTTTCCATTTAGTTTTTAGGAGACAAAGAATGTCTAAAGAGATGCAGATTTAAAGGAAATATAAGTTAATTCTGCATGGAAATGTTTGTCTACATGACATTCTCCAGCTGGCTAATCCAGAGGAGTTCTCATACCCTCTGCGATCAGGGGTTTGTTTTTCTTGAGAATTATTCCAGCAGAGTATCTAATAACAGATGCTTAGATACTCCTGAGACCTTTGTTGTTCTTGATTTCTGGATCCTAGTTTCTTGATCTTTTACATATTCTGGGTTCTAACCTGAACTGGCCTGGTTAAAGATGCATTTGTATGCTGTGTCCTGGCCAGGAAGCTTGTCTTTTGAACTTTGACCAAACTGGGTATGAAGGCACTTCCTAAAAATTCATTAGATTCATTTCTGAACTTGATAATTGTAATTTGTGTTAATTGGTAAATTGTGTCTTTTAGAGAGATATTTGATAGTAAATTACATGTTTCTTGAAAGAAAATTTACTTTATAGTGAAAGAAAATTTGCTTTATTACCTCACAGTGGTAATCATGTCATAATTCTTAGTTTTGGGAAGTGTCTATTATAAGTAACACATCTGACCTATTAAAATGTAAGACAATTGAATTCATGTGGTGATTCAGGCTTTTCAAAGTTAAAAAGGTAGCTATTTTAAGGAATTGATAGTTTGGGAGATTTATTTTAAACAAAATAAGCCTTTGATTTTATGCACATAGCCATATAAGTAAAATGTTTCCTTATTTTAAATTAGATTATGTTTTAATTTTTTTTTCAGTTTTGCTTTGTATTTGACTGATTGCTTTTCTTTATTCCTAAGGCACCCATTAAGTTGAATTGTTCAAAATTGTTTCATTTTTAAAAGCTGAGAACTGTTCTTTGTCAAATCAATGTTGGATTTCAACATGAACATTTTAATTTTAATAAGCTCTCTGGTAGTGGGACTGCAGTGACAGATGGTTGAGAGTTTGTCCCTAAAGCTGTGACACCAGTCTTCTAATGTACTCAGCCTGTGCATACTTGTTCTGTGTAGCCCTGCTAGATTCTTTCTCTATTTCAGAATGGGACAACAGAAGAAGTGACTTCAAAAGAAAAGGAAGAAGAAGAAATGGCTGAAGTAGGTATTTTTTTTTTTTTAATCTCTTAACTCATTAGATCATTATTTTTGTGAGGGATAAAAATGAAACTTACAAGTAGACTTTTTTTGTCATTTACCATAACATAAGTTATTTTTACCCAAAGCTATAAGGTAGAAACAAATCAGAGTCCGAAACATGAAGTTTTAAGTTTGATTCTTCTAATTGTGCTTAATTTTTTCCCCATCGGGAAACTGGATTTCCCAACCTTAGGAGAAGTAAATATATAATCTGTGGGTCCTTTATATAAGAATAACATTTCAGCTGGGCGAGGTGGCTCACACCTGTAATCCCAGCACTTTGGGAGGCCAAGGTGGGCGGATCACGTGAGGTCAGGAGTTCGAGACCAGCCTGGCCAATGTGGTGAAACTCTGTCTCTACCAAAAGCACAAAAATGAGCCAGGCATGGTGGTGGGCGCCTGTAATCCCAGCTACCCGGGAGACTGAGGCAGGACAATCACTTGAACCCTGGAGGCGGAGGTTGCAGTGAGCCAAGGTCGTACCACTGCACTCCAGTCTGGGTGACAAGGGAGAGACTGTCTTAAAAACAAATAAAATTAAATAAATTATAAATATCTTCATTTTTGAACATTTGAGTAATTCTCTTATCTCCTTTATAAACTACTACTAATGTGGAATAATTGAAAGCACATTGTATTTGGAATGGAATGTAATTTATAAATTTTGTCTTTACCTCTAACTCATGATATGCCTTTGAGCAAACTATTTTATCTGAATTCTTGTATTTGATTTTCTGGAAAACAAAAGCTCTTAACTTTTAGCAATATAAATTATATTTAATACTAATCAGTACTTACGCTGTATTTGGTTGGTTTTTGGAAGAGGAACTACTGAGTTTAAAAAATTTTGTGTTTCCATAGAAGGAGAGTTTGAGAATATTTTAGGTACTACTCGCCAGAAGTAGTGAAACTGTCTCTTGTTGAAAAATTGTCAAAGAAATTTGTCTTAGTCTGTTTTATAGTGTTGTAACAGAATAGCAGAGAGTGAGTAATTTATAAAGAACAGTCATTTATTTTCTGACAGTTCTGGAGTCTGGGAAATCCAAGATGAAAATATCAATATTTGGTGTCTTAGGGTCTTCTTGTTGCATCCTCATGTGGTAGCAGGCAGAAGGGCAGGAGAGCAAGCTAGTCCAATGAGCGAAGCCTCATTCGTAAGGGACTTAATCCCATTAAGGAGGCAGGAGCCCTCTTGGCCTAATCACCTCTTCAAAGTCCTACCTATTAATATCATCACATTGGCAACACTTGAATTTTGGAGGGAATACATTCCAACAGTAGCAAATTTAGTAGAGCAAATTCCAAAGACATTGAGCCTAGGCCAGTTGTCAGTCATGGGTATAATTTTAGAGGTTTTCAGGCTCTGAAGCTTTGCATTTAAATTCAAACCTCACAACAAAGATCTATGTCTCTTCTTTGACCAAATAGAAGGTATGTGAATTCCATGGTATTGATTGTTTTAAAAGACTTTTTCTGTTTGGGGTCTTATAATTTAGACTTTCATTTTCTTGGTTTGGAAATTATTAATCTAAAATATACTTTAGAGTGCTTCCGAACTAAAGAAGTAGTGTTGTAGGATTGTTTTTGCTTGCTTGTTTTTTTGAGACAGGGTTTCACTGTCACCCAGGCTGGAGTGCAGTAGCACGGGCACGGCTCACTGTAACCTTGAACTCAAGTGATCCTTCTGAGTATCTGGGACTACAGGTGGGTGCCGCACATCCAGCTAATTTATTTTTTATTTTTTAATTTTTGTAGAGTTTGAGTCTCGCTCTGTTGCCCAGGCTGGTCTTGAACTCCTGGCCTCAAGTGATCCACCACTTCAGCCTCCCAAAGTGCTGGGATTACAGGCATGTGCCACTGTGCCTGGCTCTAGGCTTGTTTTATGATCCTGGGAGTAAAATACTTCTTAAAATTGTCTAATTAGAATGAGAGTTTGTTTTAATGTTTTTATGCAGTTTATTTTAGGTGGAATAAACTGCATGAAAACATTAAACCTGTTCCTTGCGTCAGGCAGCCATTGTACCAAGGTTCACAAACCCTTTCATTTTCCCTTCACAAGATAATAAACACGTGACTGCAACTTTGAGGGAAATCTAGAAAGGCAGGAGACTGGACTTTGGAGATGTCAGATTAGGACAGGTGAAAAGCAGATATTCTAGGCTCCTAAAATAACGTGGAAACAGGCCCAGAACAACCTTGGACCTGGTGTGTTTGGGTTCATTCGATACGTTTCTTTTGAGAAGGAAGGTTGATGTGTTAAGTCATGGAAAGCAAGATTGGCCAGGAAAGGCAGATGGTTAAAAGTCTTGAATTCAAGACAGGCATGTTTCTATTTGGTGTGATTGTTGATAGGAAGGCCTTTATCAGGGAATCTTGTGCTGAGAATATTGTTTTAGAAAGATATGTTGAATTCTGTTTGGGATGTGCTGATTAATATTTATGTGGAGAAATTTTGTGGATGAGAACATGACTGAGGTTGAAGGTACAGGTGGAAATACAGGCCAAAGGCATTTGTGAGCATTATGAGGAAAACAAGTGTAGGATGGAAGATCAGGGCTGAAAGGTGCACACAGGAAGAAGGGAGCTCCATGAAGTACAGAGTCATGGGCAGAATTTGAGTGGAGGTAGACAGTAATCTGATACAGAAATCAGTGAATTAGCCAGCTTAGGAAAAAAAATGGAGATAAATATAAATTACTCCTTTAGAGATTTTGGCAATTGAAGTAGAAAAATAAGGTAATTGAACAAAGTTAGGATTTAAACAATTCTGCATGTATTTGTATATATGTAAGAACATAGTATGGGAATGGAGGCAGCAGAATGATTTGAATAAAGATGTTGTTCTGGGAGGTATTATTCAAATTATCTTTAAATTATTATTATTTTTTGAGATAAGGTCTCTGTGACCCAGGCTGGAGTGCAGTGGCATGATCATAACTTACTGCAGCCTCAAACTCCTTGGCCCAAACGATTCTTCTATTTCAGCCTTCTGAGCACCTGAGATAAAATTCTTTCTGTAACTTCTATTTTAGTTATTAATGTCAATAGATGCTTACTACATAAAACCATAAACTTGGAAATTAGGGGAAAGCACCAAATGTCTCCAGAGATAACAACTAAAATTAATTGAAATTAACCTTTCAATATAAGTTCTTCTGGTCTTTTTCTGTGCTTATTTCAGCATAATTGAAATTCTTTCTATTTCTTTGTGTATTCCATTTTTCGTTTCAAAGTTTTTTGATACAGGAGAAATTATGCCGTGTTGGTATTTCAGTGGCCTCTTAATAGTTAATGGAGTTAACTGTTTTGCTATTTTTGCACATGCAGATTTTGTGTTTTTGTGGTTGCAAGGTTGAAATAGGTATCCTTATGCCTAAATTTGTGTTTACATCTTAGACTGGTTTCTTGGAATACAATTCTAGAAGTTGAGTTTCTGGAACAAACTATGGACAGTTAAGGTTCTTGACACCTGCTGCTAAACTGTTTAAAAGGTGCCTCTTAAGAGGAGATTTAAAAGATGGCTTGGCCAGGTGTGGTGTCTCGCGCTGGTAATCCCAGCACTTTGGGAGGCTGAGGTGGGCGGATCACCTGAGGACAGAAGTTTGAGACTAGACTGGCCAACATGGGCAACCCTGTCTCTACTAAAAGTACAAAGAAATTACCTGGGCTTGGTGGTGTACATCTATAATCCCAGCTACTCAGGAGACTGGGGCATGAGAATCACTTGAACCTGGGAGGCAGAGTTTGCAGTGAGCAAAGATTGCCCCACTATACTCCCGCCTGGGTGACAGAGTGAGACTCTATCTTAAAAAAATAAAATAAATTGAATAAAGAAGTAAATAAATAAATGATTGTTTATTTTGTTATAGTTGTGACTTTGTAAAGCTTTTAAATCTGCTTTACCCAGAGTCTAGCTTTTAAATAAAATATAGGATACAAAAGGTGAGAGCCTCTTGAATGGAATGTGGGGCTTTTTCTCTCTCCCCATAGGAAAGATATATTCTGTTTATTGTCCCCCATTGAGTCAAGAATAATTTAACTTTTGGCATAAGAAACTGCTGAAGAAAAATAGGTTGAATAAGCTAACATTTTTCTTCTTTTTGCAGGATATAGAAGACTTAGATCATTATGAGATGAAAGAAGAGCCTATTAGTGGGAAAAAGTTGGAGGATGAAGGAATTGAAAAAGAAAATTGGGCAATATTAGAGAAAATTAGGAAGACTGAAAGGTACGACCATTTAAATGTGTAATTGTGTATAAATATCTGCAGCCTGGACTTTTTGGTCAAGTAATTATAGTTAATACCAGGCAATTCATGAACATGCCGATCTCAGCTGCTCTTCTCCTCCATTCCTGCTTTAGTGGTGGATTCAGTCATTTGCTTATTGATTTTGAGAGAGGATCTTGCCCTGTCGCCTGGGCTAGAGTGCGGGGGCACAATCATAGTTCACTGTAGCCTTTATCTCCCAGGCTCCAGTGGTCATCCTGCCTCCAGTGGTCCTCCTGCCTCAGCCTCCCAAGTATCTCAGACTATAGGCATGTGGCACCGCACCAGGCTAATTTTTTTGATTTTTAGTAGAAATGAGGTCTCACTATGTTGACCATGCTGGTCTTAAACACCTGAGTTCAAACAGTCCTCTTACCTCGGCCTGCCCAAGTGCTGGGATTACAGACATGAGCCACCATGCCCAGCCACAGTCATATGTTTTGCTGCCCAAGGTTATCTTTCTCGTCTATGAATAGCCACTTTTTATCCTGTTCATCTGCTCTTCACATCCTGAACCACCTGCTGATCCCTGTATATGCCCCTTTCCAGCTGTCTATGCTGTTTTCTCTGCTGACCTTCCTTCTGTGGCATCTGTATATTCAAATTCATTCTCTCCTACAAAACACAACTCAAATTATTTCTCCTTCATGAAGCTAACTTTGATCCATCCTGCTCTGACCAAACCAAAAGTAATGTTTCTCTTTTGACTTAACATCTCTTTTATTTAAAGTGGCAGGATGGGAAAGGAACACTGAGTTTGGTGACAGACACACCTCGGATGGTTTCACTTTGCTCAACTCTAAAATATGGTTAGACAGTACATACCTTTTGGGTGATTGCTATGAAAAATAAATGAGAATTATCTGTGTGTATACATAAAATACTTAGACAGAGTAGGGAAACATCAAATGATTGTCTGAACACTTACTGCTTCCTGCCTGGTATTAGAGCTATTTACTAACTCCATGAAAGCTGAGGACCAGTTACTTTGTATTGGGCACAGGTTCTCCAAAACAGGGAATGAATTGTTAGGCAAGTAGATGCCAAATGTTGAAATCATATAGATAACTCTCCCTCCTTCAATCTTGTTTATATATTACTTTAATTGGTAATTTTTCATAGAGCAAAGAAATTTAGTCAATCCCCCATATCTTGATTATTTAAAAAACTAAAACTATAGCATTTGAATTAATGTTACTGTACTTTCTGTGTTTTGTGATCGATTCCAGTTTGAGTTATCTTCAAAACAAGTATAAATTATTGAACACGTTTGCATGACCGATACTATGCTAAGTACGTTATAGATCTTTTCATTTAGTCTTCATAGCCACTGTGTGAAATAGGTGCTCTTTATATTTTAGAGATAGGAAAAACTTCTCATATTTTATAGATATGAAATAAGTTCATGATTACATAACTAAGAAGTAATATCTTCGTAAACTAGATTTTTTTTCTCCTTCAAAGTATAGTATAGTGCCGTCATTAAAACCTTTAGTTTCACATGACCAAAGAGTGGTTCCATTTCTATTTAGTGCTAGGATAAGATATCGACGTGTTTTCATCTTTATAGAAGTCCCTGCACTGAAAAACTGAAATGAGTTGCATGTAGGCACACATGGTTCTCAGTGTCTTAATGGGTGAACTAGACCATCTGTGCAATATTCTTGCTTGTCGTCTTATGAATGGAAGTCTATTCTAGTTAATAATTTGTTACCTTGAGTGTCTTCTAGTATTTTCAAAAATCACTGGGGTTTGGAATAGACTCATACTGAATTCTGTGCTATCGTGGAGTCCATGATGGTCTGAACATGTTGGCTAGAGTTTTTCAGATGATAAAAAATAGGAAATGAACCAGACTTTTGTCTAGTTTTATAATCTCTTGAGACTTCATAATGCTTCATTTAATTGGACTGTTTTTTTAGTTCTTAAAATGTTGAGTGGTAATCCATTTTTATTGTAATTTCTCTCTCTCTCTCTCTCTTTTTTTTTTTTCTTTTGAGATGGAGTCTTGCTCTGTGGCCCAGGCCAGAGTGCAGTGGTGCCATCTCAGCGCACTACTACCTCCACCTTCTGGGTTCAAGTGATTCTCTTTGCCTCAGCTTGCCGAGTAACTGAAATGAGTTGCATGTAGGCACACAGGCGTATGCAACCAGGCCCAGCCAACTTTTGTATTTTTTTAGTGGAGATGGGGTTTCATCCTGATGGCCAGGCTGGTTTCAAACTCCCGGCCTCAAGTGATCCACCCTCCTCAGCCTCCCAAAGTGCTGGGATTACAAGTGTGAGCCCCCTGCCTGGCTACTGTAATCTTTTAGAGCAGGTTGAAATACCTTAAATCTTTAAATTAGTTGGCTCAGTAGACCCTGGTAAACAGTGGCTTTTGTGTTTCAGGCTGCAGTATCTGGGTCAGTGCAAGCTTCAGATAGATTTATGAAAGAACTCAGGAACATATATAGATCACAGAGTTATAAGACAGGTAAGGATCTCTAAATCCCTGCTCTTATTGTTCTTTTGTTCTTTTCTGTTGTCAGATTATAAATGTCATTTCTTAAAACTGGACAGAAATGGAAATGTTTACTAGCCTTATTTTGTGAACCTCAAATGCAATCAAGTTCCAAAAGATGTAGGGCGCAAGATAGGATGAGTTTGCTTGTTTTTTGGATTTAAAGAAATTGTTTTTGTTGGTCCATCGGAATTTTTTTGTCATCTTCCTGATAGAGTGAACATTTACATGATTTTTATCTTCTGGCAAAAAGCTTGAACAATATTGCCTGGTAAGTAAATAAGAGTAATACATTTCATTATACAGAGAATGACTGCCAAGTTGATTTTTGTGATTTTTCCCCCCAGTTTTGAAAGCAACATAATCAACTCTTATTGTAGAGGTAGTTATGTTATTACTTTAAAAATATATAGGTGGAGTACACCTGTAGTCCCAGCTACTAGAGGTGGTGGGAGCCTGAGGCAGGAAGATCTTTCGAGCTTGGAGAAGTCAAGGCTGCAATGAGCTGTGATTGCGCCATTATATTCTAGCCTGGGTGACAGAGTGAGACACCCTGTCTCTTAAAAAAAAGGGGGGTGTTGGGGGTGGGATTCATATTGGACATGTATATATAGGACAGTTGTAGAAAAATATCAATTTTTTAGTGATTTAGCTTTTGATAGTTCCGTCCATGGCAAATTTTTCTCCTTGAACACCTTGGCTTATAATACAAGTTCAGGAAAGCATAGTAAACTTTTTTTGAATTCTTGAGAACATTATATACATGTGACTGTTTTCCTTTAGAATGACTGCAAACTCTGAACCCCCTTATTAGATTAGATTTAGGCTATTATGATCTCTTTGGGACATTTATTCTAAAGGAGCTTGAAGCTATAATGGCCTCTATTTTTCCTGGGGATATACAGCAGCTTAAGATCTTCTCTTTCTGGAACTTACCCTAGGGGCTCTATTTTAACTTTCAGATTGGTTCATTTTTGAGTTAGTAAAAATAAAAAATCTCTTTGTATTTGAATTGTATTTTTGTTTTGTAATTCTTAGGGTTGACCCTGACAGTGCTTTGCACAGTGATCTTCAGATCGCAAAAGAAAAAGAAGAGATAGGAGACATTTTGCTCAACTTATCTTTTAAGGTAAGAAATTGTTATGGGACTCTATATCCTCCTAATGGAGGTGTATATTTGTACAAGTGTTTGGAAAACGATTTGGTAAAGTGGAAGATACTCATACTCTATGGTTCAGGAATCTCGTACTCCACAAGAAATGAGTACGTAAGCATCAGGAGACACAGGAATCTTCAGACAGTATTGTTTATAATAGCCCCAAACAGAAAATAACCCAAATGTTCATTCCAATAAAATGGAGAATTATGGTATTCATAGAATGGCTTACAGCTATGTGGGACAAGATGGGTGAATCTTGAACACTACGTTAAACAAAAGAGACCAGACCCCCAAAACCTAATTTGTACAATTTCCTCTATATAGAGTTCAAAAATAGGCAACATGTTGGTTAGGGCATACATTCTTAGTGGAGGAAATATTGCCTGCAGTGGAGTGAAAACTGGTCCTTAGAGTGAAAGAAAATCTTACCAATTATAATGGTCTGCTGCCCTCCAAAGGGACGTAGAACATAAACAGATATAAAGTATATCTGTGGTGTTAAAATTCCATGGGGCATGGGGGTAGAATGAGGAAGAAAACTTCTAAAAAGGCTTCTTAGGGGGACAAAAATGAAAAGAAAACTGAAAAACACTCTTATGGATTCATACTTGGGCAGTAAAACTATCAAGAACAAAGAGGTGGTTACACACAGGGTAAGTAAAGAAACTGTTTTAGAATAAATCTGGTGACAGCAGAAGAGAATATGAGACACACTGTGCTCACAGAGCCATTGAGATGGGAGGTAGGGAGGTGTGAACTGAAAGGTACAACTGTGGGCTTCTTGGATACCGGCTGTAATATATTTTGGGACCAGGTTGGTGGGTATTTGGGCAAATAATTTACAATAACTTAAGCTATACCTTAAGGTATATTTTATGTACTTTTCTGAAGGTATGTTATATTTAATAAAGTATTTTTAAGATACTAAAAATAAAGGTTACCAAAGAATAACAATGGAATCTAGAAAAAATGTTAATGATCTAATATGGATAAGATATAATGGTTTAAAATCTATGGCTATAGGAAGCATTTTCATGAAAAAAACAAAGACATAAAAGAATACTTTATTGTACTTACTCCAAGGATGGTAGTAGTTTTCTAAAACTTCTTACTTAGCTTTTTTGTGTGTATATTTTTGCTTGGGGATATATCTTATGATTGAACTTTCTTGAAATGACCCTAATGTAGTATTTTCTATCACTTTTATTATCATAGAAACTGTTGTGGTTGTCAACTGTATTGTCTTCCTAAAGTATGAATCCGGTATATATTGATTGAAGTTGGTAATGGCTACTTCTTTACGGATTCATGTGGGGGAACGAATGAAGCACACAGGCCTACAACAAAAAACAAAACATGAAAAAAACAGAAAGGTATCTTTTTTTTTCTTAATCATTAAATTATATGTCCATATGCCCAACTTAAGAAATAGAAACTTTGGCTGGGTGTTGTGGCTCATGCCTGTAATCCCAACACTTTGGGAGGCCGAGGCGGGCAGATCACTTGAGGTCAGGAGTTTGAGATCAGCCTGGCCAAGATGGCAAAACCCCATCTCTACCAAAAATACAAAAACTTAGCCAGATGTAGTGGCAGGTACTAGTAATCCCAGCTTCTCGGGAGGCTGAGGCAGGAGAATCTCTTGAACTCGGGAGGCAGAGGTTGCAGTGAGCCGAGATCACGCCACTGTGCTCCAGCCTGGGTGACAAAGATAAACTCCATCTAAAAAAAAAAAAAAAGAAAGAAAAGAAAAAGAAAAGCTAAGTATGGACTTAATTTCTCTGAGGTTTAAAGCTGCAAAGGTTGCTCTTCATGAAGTAGGTGGGATCTCAGGTGGGCAGTGAAATGTGAGTGGGGTTTGGTCAGCTGGTGGAGGTTGAAGGAAAATTATTTACGTAGGTGTAAAGGAAACACAATCAGGTATCTAGGAAAGAGAATGGGGGATTCAGAGTGTACAAGACCAGTTTGAGCTATAACACAAGGAGGGTAGGATTCATGTAGAAGAGTTGTAGGAAATAGTGCTGATGTAATATCTTGTACTCAAACAGTTCTGTGAATTGGTGACAGATTTTATTTCTGGTAATTAAACTATTACCCCTGGATATTCATCTTGCTATGTAACTGGTTGAGAAACAGGGGAGTAACAGTAAAGAAACTGTTTTAGAATAAATCTGGTGAGAGCAGAAGAAAATATGAGACACACTGTGCTCACAGATCCTAGAAGAGTGTGACAGTAGTTGAGGGCCACGCTGTCATCTTAGAGTGAAGTGAGGAGAACCTACATTGGTTTGGTAGTCCTGGGAGTGGAAGGAGGAATGAAATGTGAAAGCTCATTGGAGGCAGAATCAAAATGGCTTGGTCTTCATAGTCAACTATTAAGTGAGGAGGAGGAATTATTGGCTGACTTAGGAAGAAGTAAATAATGTGAAATGCCAATAAAACACAAAACTTGCCATTTTAGTCAGGGTAAAACTTAAGCGTTGTGTGATTCTAGATAAACTATTGAGCAGTTTTGTTCCATTTATTTTATATCCCGTATCTTTGAGCTATAATCCTTTTTTTTTTTTTTTTTTTTTTTTTGAGATGGAGTCTCACTCTGTCACCCAGGCTGGAATGCAGTGGCCGGATCTCAGCTCACTGCAAGCTCCGCCTCCCGGGTTTACGCCATTCTCCTGCCTCAGTCTCCCGAGTAGCTGGGACTACAGGCACCCGCCACCTCACCCGGCTAGTTTTTTTTTTTGTATTTTTTAGTAGAGACAGGGTTTCACCGTGTTAGCCAGGATGGTCTCAATCTCCTGACCTTGTAATCTGCCTGTCTTGGCCTCCCAAAGTGCTGGGATTACAGGCTTGAGCCACCACGCCCGGCCTAATCCTACTTCTTTATTTCTTGACATAGCCAAACATTTTTTAAATGAACAACTCTATTGTGATACAGTTTTCATATGATAAGCCTCACCCTTCAAAGTGTACAGTTCAGTGGTTTTTAGTATATTCAGAGCTATGCAGCCGTTAGCACTACCTAATTTCAGAACCTTTTCATCTCCCCAAAAAGAAACAACGTACCCATTAGCAGTCACTCCCTATACCCGTATCCCCCACCATTGATCCTGGCAACCTGTGATCTAATTTCCATCTCTGTAGATTTGCCTATCCTGGACATTTCATACAAATAGAATCACCCAAAATGTGGCATTTTGTGACTGACTTTTCTTTACAGTGATTAAAAATCAAATGCCTGAAGAGGCTAAGCTTACCATAGTGTTTGCTGTGCAACTTTGACAACTGAACTTTTTTAAACTTGAAAATATTACTGTGCCTGTATATGTGGCATGTTATACTTAGATGACCCTTACTTCGATTATTAAAATTTTTTTCCCTAGTATTCTTGAACTGTCTCAATATTTAGCAGGAACGCTTTGGAGACAAAGAGCAGTAAGAATTTGGAACACATATTGACAAAATGAATGTAATTTAATACAGTAGTAGAGTCCACCACTTTTAGGTGTTGATGCTGCTGAAAGTGTATATTAAGGAAAAGTTTACTTATTTTAGTTTTTGTGGAAGTACTAGAACTACTTCTGTCTTGTGTGTAGATTTTAACAAACATTTGCATAGCTATTATGTGGTTGTACAAATGTACTTTCTTTTGACCTGAAAATGCAAAAACTTCCTTTCTTCCCACTTTCTGAGACTCTGCAACTTGAAAGGAAGAGTGGGGTTCTTTAAAGGAAAGGTGGTGATGGTTGGATAATGGGTAACAATGTCTACCGTATGCTTCCTTTTCCCAAAACAAGTTTCCGTCTACCATCAACATTTCCAAAATTTGAAGATCAAGTGTGGTATTAACTCATTAACTAATGACTAGACTTTGAGCAGTTGTGGAACCAGAATCTCAGTGAGTGTCTGGATGTTCCAATTCTGTTAAATCAATGAGCACACATTATATACAATACTCTCTTAGCCCAGTGGCAGATTTAAGGAGTGAGAGATAGATTTCTATGTTTCAGAAATCAAATATACAAAGAATAAACATTTTTAATCCCGTGGTTCTTTGCTCGAGTTTAATTTTTTGGAGTGTTTTTCTTTTAGATTTTCTTTCCCTTCCATTAAGCTTTCACTTTGAAAGCTCCCAGGGTTTGGGCAAAGCAAATGGGAAAGACCCTTGCTTGGATTCTCCAGGGTAATGGAGTTAAAGAGGACTTCTTTCCCTCATTTTGTTATTGAATAATGTCATGATAACAATTATTAAGGTGAATGGTCTACAGTAGAAGTTTTTAGATGCCTTCTCTGCAAAATAATTTGAGTTAGTCAATGCAAGGATGCCTTTGGTTATCTGGAATGGAAGATGTGCAGGCTACAGGGTCTTGGCAAGTCTTCTGGGGGGAAATAACAGTATTTGGAAGGGTAGGAAGCAGAAGGAATCTCAGGCAAGGGAAAGGTGTGGGCAGAGACCTGGAGGACAGAACAGTTCGTGGTGGACTTAGTGTCCACATAGACCTAATCAGTGGTCTTAGCTTTTATGTTTTTAAATTACCACAGTTTTTGTTCTAAAACTATCATTCCCTTGATTTTATTTTAGGCATGCTATCTGTGTATTTTGAAATTTAAAATAACATTAAAGGAGAATTGAAATTGTTTTGTTTGAGAAAGAGTTAAAAGGTTAAAACATCTTGATCTAAATAATTTTCTAATGGGAGATTTGGTACATCCCTAGAAGTTGTCTTTGGTTCAGAGAACAGTCTTCAGACCTAGAAAGGACTTGAGGAGTCCCAGAGAGGAACTGCATGGTCTGAACCATTTGATTCTCACAACAGAATGCATAAAAACAATTTGAACCATGAAACCATGCAGATGTTCATATTTTGGATAGGGTAAGGTCAGTGCCATTGTCAGAGGAAAAACTCTTGGCCATCACAGGATGGGAGAGAAAAGTTTCTGTTGTAAAGAATACTCAAATGCCATTTAAGGAAATGGGTTCTTCTGCCCCTTTTGGAATATTTAGGGCCAAGTTCTTAGTTTTTGACATCATCAGAATTTCAAAGTATTCTGTTCTAAGCCATTTCAAACAATTGACTAGAATTTCAGAGCAATTACATGAGAGCGATAACATGAGAATTTTTAAATTAGCCGTAGTCCTATATCCCTAACAAGTATGTTCATGCTTGCATGTTCTCTTCTGATCTTTACTGTGTGCATACTTTCTTAGTAGTGGCAGTAGAACTTGTTTAAGCAGGAATCATTCTCGAGATAATTTTGTCTGTTTCCTTTTTTCTTTTTAAGGTATGTATTGGATGGAGGAGCATTATGTATGGAACCTCTCACAAAACAGGTGATTATTTTCTTATAATACTCAATTTTCACTCTCAAGACAGTGTTTTGATTATGTAAGTTAGATCATAAGTAGAAGGTTCTCTTAAAGACATTTTAGTGTTTTTTTGTTTGTTTGTTTGTTTTGTAGCTCCTACTTTCAAGAATGAAAAAGGTAAACCAGTAAAATGACATTGTACTTGGTGCTGAATCTATGCTTGGATAGGCATTAAGAGTGACCTTTATTTAAGGTTTTAATTTGTTCATGTTGAGCACTTTAGAACATCAGTTTATTGTTTTTTGTGAGATTCTGGAAACGTTCCAATTTTACTTTTTCCCCTTAACTCCAGACTTTGTAACACTGATCTGCTGCTGTTAAGTTATATGCCATTTTGTTAGGGCTTCTCAAGTGGGAATCAGGAATTCTGCTGTGTTCTAGAGAAGTTTTGTTCTTCCTGAGTAGGGCTGAAGCAGTGCCTACTCGATAAAATCAGTCATCATGCAAATAAATGCCACCTGAGTCAAAGGCAAAGCCAGTGTGCAGCTTGGAGCAAAGAAGTTACTTTTATTAAGAATTTTATATAAATCATAAGATATATTTTACATTACTTTGTGAACCTTCTTCCTGCCTTAATTCTTTTTGAGGTAATTCATTTCATTTTCATTTAGCTTGTTTTCTTTTTGTTACAAAGATGATCTATAGAAAATATAGAAGTATAAGAAAATTAAACATACTGACTGATAATCACTTAATGATATAGTATCTCATTGTTTAGTCTTTATTATATTTACTGTAGACAAACATGTCTATAGTTGTTAATTTATTATTGGTATGTATATCCTAGTAAAAGTTATATGTACTTTGAAGTTTTACAAAATTGAGTTCATGTTATAGAATTATTTCCTGATGAACTTTTATGTGCTAGGCACTAGTCTTTTTATTTATTTATTTATTTTTACTTTTTTTCCCCCTCTGTGCCTATGCTTACCAAGTCTTTTTATTTTTTACTTTTTATTAACTCTTTCAATCCTCTTAATGACTTAAAAATAGGGTATTATTAATACCAGCATTTTATGGATGAGGCAACTGAAGGTAGGTAACTTGTCCAAGGTCACAGGTGGCAGATCAAGGATTGGAGCCAGACAGCCTGACTGCCCTGGGCCCAACCAAGTGGAGCTGAGAGCAAGCCATGGGGCAGAAGGATGTTGTTCAGGCTGGTTTTCTGTTCAGTTAACATGAAACGCAGGCTGTAACGTAAATTCTAAGACATTACCGAGAAAGCTTTCCAAAGCCAGAGGTTTTTTTTTTTTTTTTTTTTTACCATGACCAGGACTTTTTAGCAAAAGTTTGATTTTGTTTAAAGGCAACATGGTGCTCTAAGAAGCTTCCATTCACACTCTTATGGAGGGAATGGTAGTTGAGCTAAAGAGTGAAATGCTGCAGCACACAGCCTTTAGGGCAGCTTCTGACCTATTTTCTATGGTCAGGAAAGACATCTATCTTTCCCTGCTGCCCACAGCCTCCAGCTATTCACTTTCAGAATTTCCTAGTTTGTGATCACATTCCGATGAGAGATCTGCTTTGTTTTTTCAAGGGTGGGAGGAAGGGAGTCACCACCTATACTAAACAGTCTAGTCTTCTGTTTATAAATGAGTAAAGTTGGGGAGCCAAATTTGAGAACCTTGTGTAATCCTGAGATTCTCCAAGAGAATCCAAGAGCATGTCAGGATTATACATGGTGGTAAAGTGGTCTTTTATCCACAGCTCTCATCAGAGGCAGACACAGATACTTTTTGCAGGAAGGCATCTCTAACTTAAGCCTGGAGGATTCCAAAAGATTAAAAGCAGGCAATTATGAATTCAATCAAATCATAGCATTCAAGTAGTCAACCCAATGTATTTGAGAATTGTCAGAAACAATGAATAATATGTTTCCCAAAGACTGTGGGTTTGGAATTATCAGATACAGAACACAGACTTCAAATATTAGAATTGTGAGAAAATAGTTACATGTGAAATCTAATATATAAAAAAAGATGAAATCATAAAATTGAGCAAGCAGTAAGACTACCAAAAATGAAGAGGAGTACCTGAAAAGAAAATGGATTAAATAGAACTTACAGAAATAAAATATATAGCTGGGTATGGTGACTCACACCTGTAATCCCAGCACTCTTTGTGAGGCTGAGGTGGGAGGACGGTATTAGCCCAGGAGTTGGAGATGAGCCTGGGAAACACGGCGAGAACTCATTTCTACAAAAAAATACCCCACCACCACCAAAAAAAAAAAAAAAAAAAAAAAATTGGTGGGTATGGGGCACATGCCTATAGTCCCAGCTAGTCAGGAGGCTGAGGTGGGAGGATAGACCAAGCCCAGAAAGCCAAGGCTGCAAGTTTGTGCCACTGCAGTCCAGCCTGGGTGACAGAGACTCTGTTTCAGAATACGATGAAATAAAGAAGTAAAAAATGTAATTGTTGAAATAAGAAACTCAGTGGATGGATTAGACATCAGAAGAAAGAATTAATTGGTTAGGCAATTATCTCCCAAAAGTAAGTCAGTATGTTACACAGAGAGGCATGAGGATAGATGATAGGGCAGAAGTTGGTGGTTTGAGAAGGGAGGGAAATCAGAATGAGGTCTAGAATATGTCTTAGTGGAATCCCAGGAGGAGATATTAAAATTATATTGGAAAGTGAGAGAAATAGAAGTTCCAAAGGTGATAGAAGAAAATCCACATAAATCAGTCACAACAAATGTAAATGGACTAAAGTTACCAGTTAGACAGATGGAACTAATAAAACAATATCCAGCTGTTTTAATCGGTCGTATTTAAAATATGAGGATATGAGAAGATTGGAAGTTTTTATAAAGGAGAGAGAGTGATAAAGGTATGCCAGTATACATTAACCAAAAACAAGTGATGGAGCTTTTGTATCAAACAAAATAGGATTTTGGAACAGAAAGCATTACTAAGAACTTGGTGCTAAATGACTGTTAATTAGGAGGACGTGGCAAGTTTCATATTTTATGTACCTGTCAAAATAGCCTCAAAATACAGAGGAAAAACTGATAAAGCCAGAGGGAGAAATTGACAAGTCTGCCATTGTATTTGGAGATTTCAACATACCCTGCTTACCATAAGTAGGTTACACAGAATGCCTATATGTAGATTTGAATAACCAGTGAACGGACATGGTATAATGGACAAATATTGACCTCTGTACACAATAATTAGATTTTTCTATATTCTTCTCAAGCACATGTGGACTGTGGGAGAAAGATTAATTATATATTAATCCATAAAGCAAGTCAGAAGATTTAAAAACAATTGGTACGATTCATACCATGTAATTTATAATTTAAATATAAAGCAATTAAGATTAGAAGGCAATAATGAAGAGATTAACAACAAGCTCCATTAATTTGGAAAGTAACCACCCTTGTAATGCATGGTTTTAAAAAATCCAATGAAATTTTAGAATGCTTAGAATTGAACCATAGTTAAAATACAAAACTTCTGTCTATTCCTGTCTCTCGCCGTCTCCCTCCCTCTTCCTATCTGGAGCGTTCAAGAAGCTAATCTTTTTCAGTGAAGGACACCCCAAATACTGAAAAATACAAAAAGAGCAGATGTCATTCTCTGATCTTAGTTAAATCTATAAGTTAGTAACAAAACCAGAAAACACATGTTGACTTGTGGAATTTTAAAATTTATGCAAACAGCCCTTAGGTCAAACAGAGATGTGAAATTAAAACTGCAGAATATCTAGAGAATAGCAATAATGCAATCATTACTGATTAGAGACTGGAGGAGAACTCAGAAGAATGTTCATTGCCTTAAAATCCTTATGTCATGAAGAAAAGAATGAAAATGAATTAAGCCTCTAACTCATTCTTAGAAAGGACAGTCAACCTGGAGGAAAGCAGAATGGGGAAATTATTAAAGATATACAAGTAGAAACCAGTGAGTTCAAAGAATAGAAAGGGCTAAATCCCCAGTACAGTAAATCCTCTGCAGAAACATTCCTTTAAACTGGGCTTTGAGAACCTTGCTACTGATAATTGAGAATGGGAAAGGCCAACATTCTTATTTTCTCCTCATGTTTTGGGTGGTGAGCAGTAGGGTTTGGAAGTGACTGCTTTACAATCATTTGGGAGCTTCAGGGTATATGTACTTTCCATATACAGTTTGTTTCTGAATCTTTTATTTTTGTCCTTTTTGTGAAAATATGGACTGATTAAAGAACACTTTTTTACTAATGTTAAGAAAAGCATGTTACTACCCATTTTATATCTTAGGCTTTTAACAGCATTATGGCAGGGCTTTACTATTTTAAAGAGCTCTTAGAAGTTGAAAAAGACTACCCTGTAAAAAATGGCAGAAGTGGCCAGGTGTGGTGGCTCACGCCTATAATCCCAGCACTTTGGGAGGCCGAGTTGGGTGGATCACCTGAGGTCAGGAGTTTGAGACCAGCCTAGGCAACATGGTGAAACTGTATCTCTACTAAAAATATAAAAAATTAGCTGGGTGTGGTGGCAGACGCCTGTAATCCCAGCTGCTGGGGAGACTGAAGCATGAGAATTGCTTGAACCCGGGAGGCAGAGGTCACAGTGAGCCAAGATCATGCCATCCCACTCCAGCCTGGGCGATAGGGCGAGACTCTGTCTCAAAAAAAAATAAATAAATAAACAAAACCCTCAATGAGCTTGATAAACAAACAGAAAATGAAACTTACTTGTAATTAGAAGTTAACCAGGAACTTTCAAAAACTTATTAGTTGACAATGAAGTCAAGAAAAAGGGAAAATCATGCACGTGATCCGTAATAGTAAAATATATCAAAACCAAGGTAAAATTAGAAATAGAGACATTTTCTAAATTAAATGTCTAAATTAGAAGGACAATATCAATATAATACAACCTCTTTTCCATTAATGTTTAAAACTTGTCCTCTGTTGACCTATAAATTTGCCCCACTGATGAAATGGAATCTGAAAGTCAGGATACAGATACTGTGGGAAGAAAGATAAAATTGAACTTAATTATAGCAACAGTGTAGTCCCTGGACTAGGCCCAAGGAAACAAAACAGAAGCATACTCAACTAGGATTAACAATTCATTTAGCAAGGGGTGGAAGGCCTATTGTAATCAAGTGGTTTTCAGTCACTGGAGTACATGGAATCACCTAGAAGCTTTTCCACATCCATACTTTTCAGGTATTCTGATTTGTTAGGCCTGATCCGAGGCCCAATTCTTATATTTCTACTTGTTAATTTGCTATAGGTAATTCTGATATATACAAAGACTAAAGACTAAGAACAATTCCTTGAACATGTTGACAACCTCTACCTGGAATAGTCCAAATCCTAATTACCCTGATTCCTACACCAACAATTCCCAAACTGGTGTACTACAAATTCTTGCGAATACTCTTTGAAAATAAAATAAGGCCCGGCACGGTGGCTCACGCCTGTAATCCCAGCACTTTGGGAGGCCGAGACGGGCAGATCACGAGGTCAGGAGATCGAGACCATCCTGACTAACATGGTGAAACCCCGTCTCTACTAAAAATACAAAAAAAATTAGCTGGGCGCGGTGGTGGGTGCCTGTAGTCCCAGCTACTCTGGAGATGAGGCAGGAGAATGGCATGAATCCGGGAGGCGGAGCTTGCAGTGAGTGGAGATCGGGCCACTGCACTCCAGCGTGGGCGACAAAGCAAGACTCCGTCTCAAAAAAAAAAAAAAAGAAAAGAAAAGAAAAGAAAATCATGGCCATATAAATTCATTGTTTTGAGAAGTCTTATTGAATTTACCAAGCATTTCCCAAATGTATTAATTTGTTACCTCTATTACATGTATTTATTACATTTTTAACCTAGTAATTATTAACAGCCCCAAACTTATAGAAACAATGCCCCAAGGATGTTCTGTGATGTTGCTATTATTCTAGTGAAAATGTACAGAACAGTCATAACATGTACTCCATTTATTTATTTATTTATTTATATGTTTGAGATAGAGTCTTGTTCTACCACCCAGGCTGGAGTGCGGTGGCACAATCTCAGCTCACTGCAACCTCCAACTCCCAGGTTCAGGCAATTCTCCTGCCTCAGCCTCCTGAGTAGCTGGGACTACAGGTATGTGCCACTGCGCCTGGCTAATTTTTTGTGTTTCTAGTGGAAACAAAGTTTTACCATGTTGGCCAGGCTGGTCTCAAACTGTTAACCTCAAATGATCCAGCCACCTCGGGCCCCCCAAAGTGCTGGGATTACAGGCATGAGCCATCATGCCCGGCCTTCCATAAGGCATTTAAAGGCACTTCCAAAGGCACAATCAACAGACTTGCCAAAGGTCAGTGGCAGGATCTCTAGACTCAGACCTGCCTTCAAATTCCAACTCCCCACAACCCAAAGCCAATCAATTGTCCTACCAGAATAACATCAAATCGCAATTAGCACGTGGTCCTCAACTTCTCCAGATCAGCTCCTAAAAGATATCTACTGTTAGCAGGGGAAATATTGTGAATTGAAGTCTTTAACAGATAACATTAATCAAAAACATTCCTATGGGTAAATGATAATATATAAAATATGTTTCTCACCAACAAAAGCCTCTATAAATTTCAGACTGATCTGATGACAATTTAACTTATTTTTTAAATGCATAATTATGTCAAATAAATGCCATTACAAAGGCCTGAATATAGTCTCTGAGTCTAAAGTCCTACCCACCTTCTCCTCCATTTCACATTTGATTATACATATATTTGAGAGAACATCACTCATTATTTGTTTTAGGAGTATTACTGGATATCTGATATTTCGGATATTATTGAAAGTAATTGATTGGAAGTCAATGGTACTGTTTATACTAAAAGAGTAGGATCCTCATCAGTAGATAGAGGCATATAAGTATAGTCCATACTACATCTACGAAGTGTCAGTATCAGGCAGTGGCTTTAAAACCAAAGTGGTGGTTGGATGTAAAGTGGAATTTTAATTGGCTAAGGAGGCAGATAGAAGATGTTGGTTCAATAATAACATGAAGTCCATGAAAGCCTGTGGCCATAAAGAATGTTGAGCCATAGAGTCCATCGGAGATAGTAAAGGGGGTCTCGAAATATTCAGAGACTTGTAGAAGAGTAAAATAAATACTTAAGGTAGTTGTGATGGATAGTGCTTGAAGTATTTGCTTTCGACTACTTTCTATCAGGCTGTCTACAACCTTGAAAGTTTCTTGAGGACAAGAATCAAGTCTTTTACAGCTTCTAGCATGCCTGTATATACCCAACAAGTCCTCAATAAATAATTTGTTACCCTACTTCATCATAAATTGTAGGACATACTTAGCTGTACAGCACGATGTGATTTTATCACACCCAACCTATGAGTGGAGAATAACAGCACTGAATCTGTTTAAAAACAACACTCCCTATTCCCTTTTCACGTTCATAGTATATTTGTTTGGTTTCTAGTGATGTTGGTTCTATCCATATGTTTTTAGATAATAGTACAAACTGTGTTGTGCCTAAGTAAAATTATACGAAGAATTTTATGGGGGAAAAGCTAATGCACTGCTCTTAGTTTTGATTAAGATTTTAGATGTTTGAAAATATAAACTCAGATATTGGACAGTGAGGGTTTTATTTTGGAGGCTGGAGGAGATTGAAGTGTTGGGGTAAGACTGATAGGCTCCTTTGGCTACTTGTGCATGGGGGTGGGGAGAATATGCAAGTTTTTCAAATCTTGTAAATTTTCACAGAGTTTAGTTTTGTGACTGTACAATAACTAGAATTGTTTTTCCTAGGTCTCAGTGGAGAAATGTAAGCTTTGAGTTTAGCATACTGTTTACTGTGTTTTGGCCAGGATTTTGCAAGATTTTGTGGAGAAAATTATATTGCTTTCCTTATCCTGTTTGTAACATATATGTATATCAATATGCTTCCTTGTGTTTTACTATGTAAAATTGCATCTTACATATAGAGAAATAAGTCTTTTAGACTGAATTAAAAGAAATCTTTACTCTGAGGTGGCAGCCTTGTCTAATGGACTGTATGTTTAAGCCTTGTTAATACATCACACTAGAGCCCAGCATGGTGGCATGTGCCTGTAATCCCAACTACTTAGAAGGCTGACGCCGGAGGATTTCATGAACCTAGCAGTTTCAGACCAGCCTGAGCTATGTAATGAGACCCCATCTCAGTCAATCAACCAATCATTTACACTAAAAAGATCAAGATCTTTCTTGCTCTTTTAGAATGTCTTTCCCAGACATTTGTTAGAATGTCTGGGTATCTAAAACATTGAAAAGGGTTTATGACAGAGTTACAGCAGTTCAAGGTGCTGAAATCAGACTCTTCTCAAGAAGCTCATGAGCAATCAAGGGAGATGGATGGGTGAGCAATGTGACATGTGACAACTGAGATAATAGGGATATGACTAAGATGCTATCTAAACAAGAAGAAAGGAATTATTCGTAATATGTGGAGGGAGTGCTAGGGAAAGATTTATCAAATGAAGCTGGCCGGGCCTGATGGCTCACTCTTGTAATACTGGCACTTTGGGAGGTGGAAGTGGAAGGACCCAGGAGGATCTAGAATCTGTAGACCTGCCTGTCTCTATATTTGAAAAAAATCAATAAATAAAATGCTTAAATGAAGTAATATTTGAGCACTCTAGAGCACCATACAAATATAGGACAGACCAAAGGAATGTATCCTGCTCAATTTGAATTAACATTTTTTGAAATTTTATACTTCAAAAATAGTACATATTCACTGTTGTGAAATTAGAAAGAATTGATACCCAAGGAGGGTGATCTACAAAACACTCCATAGATCCACCATACTGAGACAATGCTTAATGCTTTGATGGATCTATTATATACTTCCTATGCATATGCATATATTATGTACATACATGTGCATGGTTAAATAGAAATGTTTCTCCTTGGTATGCTGTTTATACATTTATTGTTATGAAGTAAATCCCCAAAGAGTACATTTGCTTTGCCCAAGGGAGTCTTTTGCTACATACTGTTGTATGTAGTGAAAACTAAAAAAGGGGCTAACTTTTCAGCCTTGTGACCTTGTGGTGATTCAAACAGAGGCTTCATTGAAGGCAGATTCAGAAATGAACTTGGTGTGTGTGGGTGGTTATGCTTGGCATTGTTGTTTGTAATAGTATGATAGGGATGACTTCAGTGTCCACCAACAGGGAACAGGTTAGGTAAACTGTGGTACATCCAAACAACGAATACTGTGCAGTTGTAAAGAAGAATGAGAAAGACCTATGTACTCATGGGGAAGAACTCAGATATATTGTGTGTGTTTTTTTTAAAAGGAACAAGGAATGGTATAGTATGTATTGTACGCTACTTTTTATGTTGAGGGAGAAGATTAGAATAAAGACATGTGTGTATTTGCAAAGATAAATTCTGAAATGATATATAAGAAACCAATGAAAAGTTTTTGGCTGTGGAAGGAGAATAAGACTGTGAATGGGATTTTGCCATATACTTTTATAAATAGCTGTATTTAAAAATTTTCTGAACTATGTATTTGTACATATGACCTTTTTAAAAATGAATGAAGGAATGAAGTAGGATTATGAGAAAGAGATAAGAAAAAAGGATCTAAGGGGCTGCCCATCTTTTTAGTACCCAGTGAATATTAATACATAACAATAGCAGCAAAAATTGGAAGAGTAGCCCCAAGAGAGTAGGGAGTCAGCCTTTCCTTTGACTTTTCCTCAATTTCATATATTTAAAAAAGTACTCAGAGCAATAAAACAATTTGAAACAAAAATGTCTCCAGATCTCTTAAAGTAAAGGAAGATGGGGCAGCTTTATGTAGTGCACTTCCCCAAAATGGGCTGATTTACCTCAAGAGGCAGAGATTCCAGCCTACATGGGATACATACAGGAAAAAAATAAGAAAAAGAAAAGAGATTTAAATATAAATGAATGAAAACAACACTTCTCCCTGATTATAAAGGAAATCACATTCTTTTCATGATAATGTGGATGACAAATGTTAAGAAAAATCTTTAATTTGCCACTCAAAGCATTCTGGTTTGTTGCTTTACATACTTTTTTAATGCATGTAAACCTTTTAAAAAGCAGAGTCGTAATATATAGTCTTTTGTCACTTACTATATTTTGGGCATATTTCTGTGACAGTAAATATATCCTGGCATCATTATTTTTAATAGCTGGATGTATATTGTTAATCATTGCCATGCCAGAGGTGAATTTTCTTCTATACACATTTTAATGGACTCGAGCAAGCATTTTTGGACTAAATTCGTAGAAGTAGAATATCTGGAGGAAAATAATTTTTAGGATTTTTAATAGAAATTTTCCAATTATCCTTCAGGAAAAGTGACTGAGGTTATACTCCCACCAACAAGGACAGAGCTCCAGGTTCCCCCTTCCGTTTGTCATCTTTGTTGCCTTTATACAGAAAATCTCATTGTTTTCATCACATTTCGTTGATTTCTAGTGCTTTTGAATCTTTTCTATATGCCTATTGGCCATTTTTATTCTTGAGAGAAGTGCCTGTTTCTCCCTTGCCAATTGTCTGTTGAAAAATCACCTGGTTTTTTTTTCTGAGTAATTTTAAAAATTTCTTTACAGACTGAGGATACAAACCTTTTATCTGTCATTGAGGTTACAAAAACTTTCTCCCAGTAAGTAGTTTGTCATTTCACTTTTTTCTTCCTCCTTGCCTTGCCTTGCCTTGCCTTTCCCTCCCTCCCTTCCTTCCTTCCATCTTTCTTTCTCTCTCTCTCTTTCTTTCGTTCTTTCTTTCGTTTTTTCTTTCTTTTGTTCATTCTTTCATTCTTTATTTTGTTTCTCTTTTCTTTT
>NW_012119110.1:107452-109336 GCF_000951035.1 Colobus angolensis palliatus
CACATTTCACTTAATTTTTATCCGCCAAATTTGAAAACATTTTAACTTAGTGATTTTAGTGTAAACAGGAGCAGGAGAGAATGTATTTAAGTCTCTTTCTTTTCCTTCCTTTCTTCCCTCCCTCCCTCCCTCCCTTCCTTCCTTCCTTCCTTCCTTCCTTCCTTCCTTCCTTCTTCCTTTCCTTTCATTTCTTTCCCTTCCCTTTCACTAGCCAAGCGCCAGAGTCACATTTCACTTAATTTTTATCCGCCAAATTTGAAAACATTTTAACTTAGTGATTTTAGTGTAAACAGGAGCAGGAGAGAATGTATTTAAGTCTCGCTCTGCCACTCAGGCTGGAGTACAGTGCCATAATCATAGCTACTGCAGCCTCGAACTCCTGGGCTCAAGCAATTTTCCCACCTCAGCCTCCCAAGTAGCTAGGACTACAGGTGTGTGCCACCACGCCCAGCTAATTTTAAAAATTGTGGAGATGTGAATTTGCTATGCTGCCCTGGCTAGTCTTAAACTCCTGACTTCAAGTAATTCTCCCACCTTGGCTTGCCAAAGTGCTGGGATTACAGCTATGAACTACTGCTCCTAGCCAAGGGTTTAGTTTTGTTTGCTAGTGGTGTTCTTGGTATCTTTTCATATTTGAGGCTTTGGTGCTAGTGTTGAAGTATTTCACTCACCATCTGAGGTTTACAGGACTTTTGTTTTAAAATTGAACAGATGGAACTGTTTAGTTCTGCATCTTTGCAGGTACACAAAATGTGCCTACTGGAAATCTTCTTCATATCCAAAGAAATAATACAGAAATAATACAGCAAAACTTTGCCTGGCTTTGAAAGAATGGTGTATTCTGGTTTAATTCTATGAACTTGGTGAAAAAAATGAAGGTGAAAAAAATTTCAAAACTTAAACTTCCTGTTGAATGCAATTTGAAAATATTGCCAGTGATTCCACTTTTCTTCTCTAGTAAGTTTGGACATTCTGATCTACTTGGTGTTTCATTATAGAACTGCTAGTGTGCCTGAGACTTACATTGTGAAGACACTTTTTAAAAACTTGAGATGTAAGAGAATGTAAGTGGTTTTGTATGAGATCAGATTGGATGAGAACTGATAATTGTAAATATACGTTTTAGACTTAATCTCTGCTTGCCACTTGTTTTCTTACTGAACTCATAAAAATAAAACACATTGGATGGAGGGTGAGTAGGAAGGAGATTTATGTGTTTTAATTGCATGCCATTGTTTCATATCAAGACAGAACCTATGGTATCCCTGGCTTTGGATCTACAGAAGGAAACACATTTTTCTACCTGCTGTATGCCAGAGGTTCTCGAACACCTGGAGGGATTACTGCAGCACAGATTGCTGAGCCCTACACCAGAGTTTCTGATTCACCAGGTCGAGGGTGGGGCCTGAGAATTTGTACTTTTAAGGTCTCAGGTGCTGCTGGTGCTGCTAGTCCAGAGACTACATTACTGAGAACCACTCTTGTCTATTAACTGTAAATCATAGAACTCTAGAAAAAAGCTTAGTTTGGTGTGGGATGAGAAGCACACAGGTTATGGAGAAAATCATGAAAGATTCAACCCTTGATCCCAGCCTATTATGGAATTCAGGTAACAAGCAATACACAGTGACATAACACAGTTCTTAGTTGTCATGGTTGCAAGTCATAGCCAAGTATCAAGTGAGAAATTCTGTTTCATTTGCAAGGCTTAGAGAGGCCGGGTGAGTCTAGAAAAATGGACCTTGTATTCATTTTAAATTGGTAAAGAGCTTTAAGTGCTCATTAGGTTGAAAGCTTTCTGTTCTTACTTATTTTGTATTTTGTTTTATTTTATTATTTTATTTTATTTATTTTTTATTTTATTTTATTTTATTTTATTTTATT
>NW_012119110.1:109592-132545 GCF_000951035.1 Colobus angolensis palliatus
GGCCCAAAAGCTTTGTGTTTTTAAAGATATTAGACATGTTTCTTATTTTTAAAAAAAATCTTAATAATGTAGGAGAATAAGAGAAACGTTTTTCCAAAAAAGAGAAATCGTTGTGATTATTTTATCTTATTGGAATGTTGGATATTATAGTCTGCTTCATTAATCATCAAGCATGCTATGGATTTTCCATTTTTATAGGATCGGTATCTCAGTTAAGGTAATACTGGTAATTCTTATATTCTATTTGAAGATGAAAAATATAGGCCAAAATCATAGACCTTGCATAGAAGCTGGATAATGAAGACAGCTCCGGAGGAACACATAGATACACACACACAGACACACATGTACAAAGTGTACCCACATATATTTTTTAAAGTTTATTTTTTACAGTTTTAAAGTTTTTAAAGCAAAAGCCAGCCCCTCCCCTCTCCCAGAGTGAGTGGCCCTGCCCCTCTCTCTCCGAGTGGGTGGGGACAGCGGTTGCATGGGCAGCTTTAGCTTTGTGATGCCACGGGTCCCTCTGGACACACTGCTGCTTGACCACGCCTCGTTTCCCTCTCATCTTTCTCACTGACCAATGGGCTTGGAGCATTAAGGCCACGCCCCTATTCTGCGTTCTCCTGGGGCCCTGGTTACGCCTCTCTGGCTCAGTCACACAGCTGTCTGGTAGGTTACTGGAGGCATTCAGCAGTGCTTACTGGGATTTTGCTGATGTGGTCCCAACCCCGCCTCCCTCCCCACCCTGCGATGTCAGAAAAAACACGACAGGACAAATTGGCTGCAGCCAAGAAAAAGTTAAAACACACCAGGTCATGGCCCCCAACCCAGCCACAGATCCCCTCCGACAACAAGACCGTTGCCAGAGTCCATACCACTCCTGAGGCACACTGGACTGTGCCCCCCAACCCCTGAGCCTCTGGGCTCCCTCAACCAAAGTGTTGTCAGTCAGCCCCACCCCTTCAGCAAGCAGCCCAGTCCCTGCCCTTGCCAATCACCCCAGCATGACTTTGGGTGGGTGATTCCTGTGGCTTCCCGCTCCATACTCAGCCCTAACCTGCTGCCCCAAACTCGACCTCCCTGAGCTCTTTGGACTTGCGTCTCCCAAGACCTGGGTCCCCCAGCCCAAGGCCCCGCCCTCACCAGTTGTCCCTGGGTGACTTTGGGCTGGTGACTCCTGGGGCTCCCTACTGCAGACTCTGCCCTCCCCTCCTGCTGCCCCAAGCTCGACCTCCCTGGGCTTCTTGGGCTGGTGTCTCCAAGGACCTGGGTCCCAATCCTGTGTTTTCCTCCCCCATCCTGGAGTAGTAACTCGGGCATCGCACTAATGTGGTCCCCTCCCCTGGGAGGAGTGGAATCTAGTGATATCACAGTCCCCCTAGGAACTGTCATTACTGTTGCAAGACTGGCCTTTGATCTTATGCCCCAGTCCCTAAGTGTTCTCACCCCATTTCTGGTTCCTCTGGTCGCAGCATAGATTTCCAGCTGGAAGGAGAATGGGGATTATGGGACCTAGGAGCAGGAGGTTTCAGGCTGCCTTACTCCCTTAACGTAGACATTGACAGTGGGAAAAGCCTGCACTTCCCCTGTGAGCTCAAAACGTTGACAGTATCTCAGGGTGGCCATGGGAGAATGGGTTTGGTTTGGTTTTCTCCCAGGCTTCTACTTCCCAGAGAGACTTTAACATTTTTTTTCTGAGTTCTCCACAGTTCTGGGACCAGACCGCCCTTCAGTCAGTGGTCTCTGAAGTGAGATTTGCTCATCTTCTGTGGAACAGATCTTGGGAAACTGAACTTGACAGCTTGAATCTTCCTCATATCATCTCAACTTGGGGTACTTTGAGCGCCACAGGATAAATGTGGGAGATCTTTCTGAAGCATCCGTTTCCCTCAATTCTCTTAAGAAAGCAAAATCATTAATGTACTTAGGGATGACAGTCATATAGGTTTCTAAGAGAGTATACCAGACTTCTCTCTGAAATGAGACTTGGATTATCCTCTTTCTGATAAATTCCCAGATTTAACAAAGAAGCTGCCTTCTGCCATGAGGACACATTGATATAAAAGTTTGAGAGGTACTGGTGCACTTCTTCACACTACCAGACGTGTGAGGATGTATGACTCTAAATCACACAGAGTGCAGTTCCTGCCTACTTAATGTTTACTTTTCTCTCTCTGCCTCTGGTTTTGGTCCCTGGCATCTGCTGATTCATGGCAAAACCCCAGAGCTCAGAGTCAGAAGACTGAGTTTAAGTTCCATTATTGCCCCCCCCCCTTTTTAAGCCATCATATCTATTACTCTCAGTCACTAAGTGATTGTGACAGCACCTTGTACAGTTGTTGGTGGCATTAAATCAGATGGTGTGTAAGAGTATTTTGCAAAAACTGTAAAGGAGGATGTGGCTGTAGGGGCTGGTAGTTCTCATGAGTATTACTGCTCTTCTTTCCCACAGCTAAAAGAGTATCAGCAGAGGAACAGCCCTGGTGTTCTGACAGGAGCGAAGACAAAGAAGAAAAAAACTGGAAGTAGCCCTGAGACAACCACTTCTGGTAGTTGCCACTCACCTGAGGATGTGAGTCTTGGCTGACCAGGCTCCTGGGGACAGGGGGCCCAAGGGGCAGTAGAGGGTAATTGTTGAGATTGCTGGGTACTGGTAGAGAATTCTGGGTTTGAATCCTGCCTCTCCATCTGCTGGGCATCTGATTTATGGCAAATTGCTTGAGCTCTTTGGGCCTGTCTTTTCACATCTGTAAAATAGGGGTAGTATTGTTTGACTTCCATTTGTGAAGTTTAAATGAGATTCCTTATTATTGTTGTTTTTATGTTAATCCTTAGTACATGGCCTGCTGTAAACAGCCAGTATACTCAGGAAATGGTCATTGCTGTTTGATTTTCCTCATCCCCAGTCTCAAGGGGAAGCTGGGCCAATGAGTACAGCCACTTGCCATCAGGCTGTCCCTTTAGGGTCATGGAAGGGGGCCCAGTGTGTGGTGAGGACAGCCCCAGGCACTAGAAATAATAGAAGATCTAACTTGCCACCAGCTTGCTGGGTGACCACAGAAAAATCACTTCTTCCTGTGGGCCTCAGTTTCCTCCTCTGTAAGATGATATTGGAGAAGATCAGTGTCTTTCAAACTTTTTTTTAGCTACAGCCCCCTTAGTTCAAGTGAACCCTTACTCAGAAGTCTGTTTTTTTTTTTTTAATGGATGTGGAGGTCTGGAGCTCTACCAGATTCATCGCCCATGTCCTGGGCCTGAGGGAGGGGGTCCAGTGAGCATATTAAGAGCTGCATTGGTCAGGTGACTCCACTCTGTGACTGCATCGCTCAGGGGACTTTTCCATCTATTTGTTCCTGCCCCTGGCAAGGCAGCAGGTGGCCATTTGGAAAAATGGCATAGGCCATGGTTTTAATCTCCTCTGCTCCTCAGCAGAGGAACCCACATCTTCCTCCTACCCTTTCTTGCTTCTCTCTAAGCTACTTCTGTCTTTCTTCACTTGCCCTTGTTTTTCCCTTGTCACCTCCTGTAGATTCAGGACATTCTGAAGGTGCTAGTGTCCAGCCTTAACCATTCCAATGGAGTAGAACTCCGCCATTGAACAAGTGGAAGATGAGGCAGTGCCAGGACCCCTCTCTGGCTTGCTGTCTCCAGCTGTGCCAGGACCCCTCTCTGGCTTGCTGTCTCCAGCTGTGCATGCCCCTGAGGCTTCTCTGGTTTGCGGGATACTTTACCTCTGGCTTATTTTATGTTGCTGCCATTAACCTTCAGCCTGTTTATGGGAATAACGTACAGAGCAGGCATGTGGGATTTGGGGCTTTTTTCTTTTCTTTTTTTTTTTGAGACAGAGTCTCACTCTGTTACCCAGACTGGAGTGCAGTGGTGTGATCTCAGCTCACTACAACCTCTGCCTCCTGGGTTCAATGATTCTCTTGCCTTAGCCTTCTGAGTAGCTGGGATTACAGGCAACTACCACCACACCCGGCTAATCTTTGTATTTTTAATAGAGACAGAGTTTCACCATGTTGGCCAGGCTGGCCTTGAACTCCTGACCTCAAATGATCCACCTGCCTCAGCCTCCCAAAGTGCTGGGATTACATGTGTGAGCCACCGTGCCCGGCCCCTTGCTGTTTTTTACCTTCCTGATATCCATAACTGTTTCCCATGTAAGTTTCTGTTTTTCTTCTGAATTTGTCATCATTATTACTCCTGCATTATCTCTTATCCTGAAGGTCTCTGAGCAGAGCTCAGAGACCAAGTGCCTGTCCTGCCCTTACCCTGGGCCTAGGTGCAGTGACCCTGCAGGCCAGCCCTCCAACCTCCTCTCACAGCAGGGGCTGGGTGCCCCTTTACCAGCTGAGACAACCCCCACACACCCCAGCCCTAATGATTGTTCTCTCTACCTCTCCCTGCAATCCTCCTCCAGCTCATCCTCTCTGTATGCGCCTCAGAGCTGGTACCAAGAACTAGCAGTAGCCCTGGACTCAAACTCCACGACAGTCAATCACCTTAATGAAAACATAGAATCATTGGTAAGAGTCCAGTGGGGTACCCTGATTCCATGCTGCCAATCCTAGTCTTTAGTTTATCCATGGGGCCCTGAAGAAAGGGGCTGGGGGCCCCTGGTACCAAGGGCAAATGGGAAGCTGGAGCACCCAGGCCTCACCTGGAGGGACTCCAGAGCAAGGCGCATGTAGCATGGCTCTTCTGTCACTGCCTTCTTTGCCGACTCTCTGTTCTCCAGACACCTCTGCTCCAGTCCTTGCCACACACACCCTAGGGTTGTCACCTCTCAGGGAAGCACTAGCCTGACTGGTTGTCAGGGGCCCCGTATTTCTGCCCTGACTCAGTCCTGAATTTGCTCTTTTCAGAGCAAATTTGACAAGTCACCTCTCCTCCTTGGGCTCGTGTTTCTGGAGGAGGTAGAGCATCAAAGGTCTCTGTTAGCTCTGAGAGTCCGAGATTTAATGGCCCCTAGAATGGAAACCTCATGGCCAAGGGCTCCTGTCTGTCCTTTTCCATCCTATATTTGCCATGGAGAACCGTACCTGGCCCGTATGTGCTCAGTAAGTGTTTGTTGAATGAACGCACCTTTCTAAATAACAAGCTGGCAGAAGGGTGGGCTTTTCTCAGACTGTCTCTGGAGATTTATGTTACTGTCCTTTCGAGAGAATCCAGATTCAGACTTTGAGTTCTGTGGCTGTGGGCAAAAACTGACAGAGACCCAAATCATCTGTCCTTGGGAACTTGAGGAGAGTTGACCAGTTCGTGTTGCCATTGGGTCTGAGAACATTGCCTTTAAAATCCATTCCTGGCCCCTGCCTACCGCTTCCTGGTCTGGGGAATAGAGTTGAGGGGACCACCCTCAGTCACCTGAATTTGACTCTCCCCAGAGAAACAACAGAAGAAACAAGTGGAACATCAGCTGGCAGAAGTAACATGATTTCTTTGTTTGCTCACAACATGGCTGCTGGGTTTGAGGGACACTCAGATGTAGAGGCTCCAGTCTCATCTCACCCACTCCCAGCCTGGGGAAGAAGGCTCACCCCTCAGATTCCATCCCATCCCCATAGGGTCCCTGATAACTTAGTCCCATGAGTGGACCTGCCCTGGGGCATTGGTGACATTCTGGGGGCATGTCTCTTGCTGTGCTATCTCTGCTTCCCATGGTAAGAGCTCTGTCTTCCTCTTCCTATAGGAAAAGAAAGCAAACAATGAAATACACAAAGCACAAATGGAGCAGTTAGAGGTGAGTGGAGGGTGGGGAGTTTTCTCCTGTCCTTCGGAGAATGTTTCTTTCCTTCTCTTTCAGCACTTTCTTGACTTTTCTCCCAAATGTTCACTTCCAGACAATCAGCATCCTCATGTTGGAAAAGGCAGACTTGAAGACCACCCTTTACCATACTAAACGTGCTGCCAGACACTTCGAAGGTAGGAATCTGGGCACCCGGTCATCCTTCAACCTGGCACTTTGACAGGTCTTTAGGGGGAGTCCTTTTGGCCCCATCTCAACCTCTGTCATTACAGAAGAGTCCAAGGATCTGGCCAGCCACCTGCAATACTCCTTGCAGCGTACTCAAGAATTGGAGCGGGCTCTCTCTGCTGGGTCTACACAGCAGCAAGAAGAGGACAGGGTGAGTCCAACGAGCTGCCCCGTCACCTGGCAGCCTGGCTTCCCAGATGGAGGAGTGAGCCTAAAGCTCCCTTCTGCAGGATGCAGTGTCCTGCCCAGAAGGCAGCAGGATCATTTCAAGCTGCTTTTGTGTATGGTTGTTAGAGGCAGCCTGGCGCTGAGTCAGCTGCTGTGTGTGTGTTGGGGGCACTGTGGGCAATGAGCACTGGACGCAGAGCTCAGAGACCAAGTGCCTGTCCTGCCCTTACCTGGCTGTGGCCTTGGCCAAGTCTTAGCTGGGGTATTGGATACTTTTATTGTGAAGGTATAGAAGAGTACCTTTAGTATGTTATCATTTCTGTAGAGAGAAGAAAGTGTGTGTGTATGTGTGTGTGTGTGTGTGTGTACATACTATGATAATGTACATAAAACATGTCTGTAAGTGTTTGTAAAAAACTCAGGAGAGAGTAACAATGTGCCTGGGAGACACTTCCCTTCTGTACCTTCTGAGTTTTAGACTATGCGAATGTATCATCCTTTCAAAAAGCAAACAAAAGATAAATTTCCCCTTTCCTATGTGTGCCCCCACCCCCAGCAAGAAAAATGGGCTTAGAGAATCGGACAGACCTGTCCGATTTGGTGTTCAAATCCCAGCTCTATCTAAGTGATCTTAGGCAAGAACGTAACCTCGAATACTCCATGTCTTTCATCTACACAATAGAGGTTTTCCTAGTAACTGTCTCATATGGTGGTAGTGAGGATTCAATGGGATCGTTAGCATGGTACCTGGTGAACTCCGTAAAGGTTCAAACAGTGGTAGTAACAACAGTAGCAACAATGGCAATATTATCTGATCTCTCTGGGCCTCTTTGGCCAGCTGTAAATTGGATCTTTCTCTGTCCCTTCCAACTTTACTGAGTTCTTTTAAAAACCAGGCCATGGACTTGGAAATGCCTTGATCTTCACAGTCCTCAAGCCACAGTGAAGCAGTCCTCCAGCAGCAGTTACAGCAGTCCACAAAGGAGCAGGCGCTGCTGAACACACACGTGACACAGGTGAGGCTTTGCAGAGAAGGGATGTGGAAGGATGATGATCCCCACTGGCCAGGAGCAGGTGAGGACCAGTGACAGCCCTTCCTAACTTCTGTGCCCATCCTTGCAGATGACAGAGTCACTTAAACAAGGCCAGCTAGAGAGAGATGAATATGCTCGATATGTAACAGGAGAGAGGGCCCGGTGGCAGGAGAGGATGTGGAAAATGTCGGTGGAGGTGAGACCTGACCCTTCAGCCCCCACCTTAGATAGGTCACTGGATCTTTCTGGACATCTGTAAAATGGGACTAGTACAGCCAGAGGTGGTCATGGGTCTGGGCTTTGTGGAGGTGGGGGCAGAGAGGGAGATGGTAGCTTGTCCAGCCACCAGCCCCTCTCTCCAGGGCCCTTCCCCTCTGTGCTTTGGACAGGCTCGCACATTGAAGGAGGAGAAGCGTGACATACATCAGATACAGGAGCTGGAGAGGAGCTTGTCTGAACTCAAACCCCAGATGGGTAAAATGGGGCTGGTGTGACATGGGAGCAGGACTGGCATCAGAGGACTGTGGGGGTGGCTGAGAATGCCCCAGGGAGGTGGGTGGATGGAAGGGCTTTGAGGCAGAGGGAAAGAGGTCTGTGCCAGGAGACGGCAAGTTTTGTCATCTCCATGAGCCTCAGGGTCCCCATCAGCAAAGAGGGAAGAGTGCCCATTGTCAACCACCCACAGTGCTCTCTATCTGAAAGTGGCTTGGAAATTGGCTACCATCAGGTGCAAGGAATCATTAGTAGTGAGGCCAAGTTTGGGAAGCTTGAGAGGAGCTGTGCATCAAGAGGAGGGTTTTATTTTTTCTTTTTGGGTAGGGGGGCGGTGGTTGGGGAATCCAGAGGCCCTTATTGTCTGCTTCCTTTCTCAGCTGAGCCCCTGTCCCCAGCACCCCCAGCAGGGGCTTCTGAGGTGAAGCAGCTACAAGATGAGGCCAGGCACCTGAGGAAGGAGGTGGAAAGTCTGGAGGGAAAGCTGCAATCCCAGGTGGAAAACAGTCAGGCCTTGAGTCTCCCGAGCAAGGAACAAAAGGAGAGCTTTCCGGATCAGGAGGAGAGGCTCTGAGAGCAGGACTAGAGGAGGCTGCGGGAGCAGGAGAGGGTGCTGGAGCAGGAGGAGCAGAGGCTGCGGGAGCAGGAGAGACTGTGTGAGCCAAAGGAGAGGCTTCGGAAGCAGCAGGAGAGGCTGCGAAAGGAGGAGGAGAGGCTGCGAAAGCAGGAGGAGAGGCTGTGGGATCAGGAGGAGAGGCTGCGAAAGCAGGAGGAGAGGCTCGAGCTCTCCCAGAACCACACGCTTGACAAGCAGCTGGCCGAGCCACATTGCAGCTTCGAGGATCTGGTGGGTTGCCCTACCTGTGGAGCCTGCCCTCATCCCTAACCCTCCAGGCCTTTGTTTCCCCACCTGTAAAATGGGGCAGTGTAGCCCTTACATGACATGATACTTCTAAAGGCACCTGTGAGCCAGAGCTCATCAGGCCCTGCTCTGATGGCTGTTGGGGAGAGGGGATGATTTTTCCAACCTGCCTCCACCCTTCCCGGTGACATGGGAGGCAGACACCAAGTTCTGGGGTCTCTAGCTGCAGTGGGTGGCCACTGATTGCTTCTCTTTGTCCAGAACAACGAGAACAAGAGTGCACTGCAGTTGGAGCAGCAAGTAAAGGAGCTGCAGGAGAAGCTGAGCGAGGTGAAGGAGACAGTAACCTCCGCCCCATCCATGAAGGGCTGGGAGGTGGGCACCAGCCTCTGAGGAGGGGAGGTGCCAGGCCAAAGGCAGCTCCAACTGGGGGGTAGGTGACCCCAGCACCCTCCAGGCTAGCCCTTTGACTGTTTTTTGCTTCCTGCCCTCTGACTTTTAGAGGTGGGTAGCACTGGGCTCCTCCCAGGTCTGGACATCATCATCCCAGCTAGAGGCATGGATTCCCCCAATCATAGGGGAAGAGACAGTGGTATGAGAGGCTCCAAAGTGTAATCCCAGCACTTTGGGAGGTCAGGAGTTTGAGACCAGCCTGGCCAACAGGGCAAAACCTCATCTCTACTAAAATTACAACAACAACAAAAAATTAGCCAGGCATGATGGCACATGCCTGTAATCCCAGCTACTCAGGAGACTGAGGCATGAGAATCTCTTGAGCCCGGGAGGTGGAGGTTGCAGTGAGCTGGCATGGCACTCTGTCTCAAAACAAAAAAGCCTCCTTAGATTCAAACTGGATTCCGGCCTCCGTTCCACTGGTCACCATTCAACTACTTTTCATCTCTTAAATCTCTTTGTTTCTTTAACTTCAAAAGGAAGTTAGCATTTTCCTTACGGAGGTACTGAGGATTAAATGAGAGAATACATGGAAACATTAGGCATGTAGCACACTTAGCAGATGGTGGTTGGCTCCCTCTGCTTTTCCACCAGTCTGTGGCCTACAGTTTAAATGGTGGGAAGAAGGAGATGAGATTTGAGGCTGGGGGAAGAGGTATGGGGTTCTTGGCAAGGGAGGCAGTCTCTTAGGCCTGGAGCAAAGGGCCAGGGGCCTGGGCAGGTGACAGAGCCCCACAGTGCCCTTGCTACTCTATTAATGGGCCCAGACTCTGGAAGCCAGCCACCATGTGCCCTCATGCCCAGGGTCTTCCTGCAGGTGGAGCTGAAGAGCCAAAAGTCTGAGTCGGCAGCAGAAGTGAGACTAGTACCTGCAGCAGTACCTGGCCAGCTATCAGCAGCTGACCTCTGAGAAGGAGGTGCTGCACAGGCAGTTATTGCTGCAGACCCAGCTCATGGACTGGCTGCAGCAGTAGGAAGCTCAGGGCAAAGTGGTGGCTGAGATGGCCTACCACAAGTTGCAGGAGACCCAGGGGAGGGAGTTGCAGAGGATGGAGCCCTGAGGGGGATGACCTGGCAACCTCCATGCCTTCTGAGTCTGTTTTCTGTCCCCTTAGGAGCACCTAGAAACTGCCAACCATCAGAACCAACAGCTAGAGACCCAGCTGAGCGTCATGGCTCTCCCTGGAGAAGGTACAGGAGACCACTCAGAGGAAGAGGAGAGAGCCCCAGGAGGAAGGGACTGTTAGCAGCATAGGATTGAGGAGTTGGAAGAGAACTTTAGAATAGCTGGTCGTTGTGCCAATCAGGTGTTTGCACTAAGTTTGGCATCAATATGGTAAACTTCTGGGAGCAGGGGGCTACCAGGTTGCCTAAGGACGAGTGAATTGGCCCAGATCAGAAAGGGAGCAGGTCAGAACTCCTGCACCAACCGGTAGTGGGACTGTCCCTGGACAATATAGCAAGATCTTGGTTCTTAAAAGGGAAAATTAAGAACAGCAGTTCATTCCCCTCTGGGGAGGGGCTGGCTCAGGGTTACACAGTGAGGGTGGGGACAGAGATGGGCCCACAGTACTTCCCTTGTTGGGTTGTCTGAGGACCCCTCTGGCCACCTCCCCACAGGAGATGGAGGAGGACATCTGGACAGTGAGGAAGAGGAGGCACCTCGGCCCATGCCGAGTATCCCACAGGACTAGGAGAGCTGGGAGGCCACGGTGAGCCTGACTTTCCCCGCCTCCCCTTTGCCACCTTCCTCTGTGGTCCCTCCCAGACTCCCTTATGCTCTTGGTTTCCCTGCCTTCTAATTTCTCTGGACCCTCATCCCTTCTGGGAGCCAGTGGTCAGACACCATTTCACCTGTGACCAACAGGCGCACTCTCTGAGGCCCCAAGGGAAGGGGCTGCACTTCACCTCCCTGCCCCATTTGTTCTGTGTATGCCCCTATAAGAATACTCACCTCTTGCCTTCAAGTGGCATTTTTCAACTCCCCTGGAGCCAGTGCCCAGGAGGAGCAGGCACGGCCATGTGGGCAGCAGAAGGTGCAAAGGCTGTGCTGCCCACACCTGGTTTACCTGATGGCCTCGGCCTGGAAGGAGCCAGAGGCAGAGGCCCCAGCCCCAGGGACTCAGGGTGAGTTTGTGTGCGGGGAGAGTTACTGGGCCCTGAAGGAAGCCATGGAGAAGGTGAAGGTGAGTGAGACCTGGCATGGGCCAAAAAATGTGGGGGCGGGACAGGACAGGTCACTCTCAAGATATGACCCCATTATTTTGGCTCCAGAGCGGCTTTGTGGACCTCCCGAAGGAGAAGGCGGACGGGAAGGAGCAGGTGGAAAAACTAGATCTTGGATTCATCCAGCTCTCTGAAGCAACAGACGGCATGAGTGAGCGGGAGACCAGGGCACGGCAAGGGGAGCTGCAGGGCCACTGGAGGGGCCCCAGCATCTGAGCCCTGTCCTCTTGCAGGAGAGTACATCACAGTATATGAGAGCCAAGGGGCAGTGCCAAACATGTGGCACCAGGATATGGAGGATGTCATTAGGCTGGCCCAGAATGAGGAGGAGATGAAGGTAGGGAGTGCACCACCTCTATGGGGGTAGGGTTGGGCATGGGTGCTGGTGCTGCCTCCGGCTCCGGTGTGGCAGCTGAGCACCCCTCCATTCAGGCGAATACGCTGGAACTGCAGAAGCTGGTGTTGCCACTTGTGGGTGACCATGAGGGGCATGGCAAATTCTTCACCCCTCCCCAGAACCTTGCTGATGAGCCCGCTCCAGGGGCTCCAGCCCCCGAGGAACTTGGGGCTGCTGGTGAGCAGGGTGGTGAGTAGAGCCCTCAGGCGGGGTGGGCAGGCAGGAGCAGGGGAGGCTGGCCCTGCACTGAGATCCCTGCCACCCTCTCTCTGAAGATTTTTATGAGGTGAGCCTGGACAACAGCATGGAGCCCGCACCAGGAGAGGCCAGGAAGGGTTCTCCCCATGACAACCCCACCACACAGCAGATCATGCACCTGCTTCCTGTAATGCAGGACACCCAGGAGCACCCAGGCTTGGCCAGCAAACCCTGCATGCCATTCTTTTACCAGGCATCCGAGGACAGGGAGATAAACATCATCATCGTCTAAGAGCTGGTCAAGAAATTGAAAAACAACAACAACAAAAAGTTATGGCATTAATCTCATACACAATTCATTTACTTCATTTGAATGTTAGAGCCACTCATGTTTATTTGTGTTTCTAATTTACAGTTTAAATTTATTTGTAAAAAAGTAAGGGAGAGTGGATCTTTTCCTGATGTTCACTCTGGCATCCTTTAGCATTTTTGGTTTTAATTGATAATTGTAGGTCATTAGCTCACATATTGAGTTTGCCCTTACCTGGTGGGAGTTCAAACACACAGAGACCCACTATTTGCACAAAATTATTCTTGCTGGTTTGGAATAGGCTGCCATGGTTTTTAAAATGTTTTTGCAGCATGTATGTTCATTATGGAATTCAGATAAAATTTGCTTATGTTCTGATATTATGTTTGATCGAATCCTAATCACAGTGAGCTCTTCATTAGCTCAATATGTGGTTTGCCCTCAAGTGCACACTGTTTATTACTTTGTAATATGCCACTGTGAGTAGTGACGTTTACAGTTGTTTAAAGACTGAGAACTGGAAACAGCCTTTCCTCTATTTTCTGTGTGTTGGGGATGGGTGTAATAACATTTGGGGGAGCTTTTTAAATCTCACAGAAGAGGAAAGTGGCCTGCTCTGGCAGGTGTGTGCAGGATACAGTGTGTTTCCTTCATTCTGGTGCCAGGAATGAGCGCGGTACTATGGTAGTTCCTTTAGGATTTGTATGTGCTCTGGGCTCATGAAGATATTGCATCATGAGCTGTGGCCTTTGTACTCTTTCTCAATGACCTAAAGAGGGATTATTTCTGAGGAAGGAAAGGCTCCCATCATTGACTGTGGATGGGAAAAACCTTTTCTAGCTTAGCGCATTTATATCTCCAATACATTTTAAAATCAGAGTCCATGTTACCTATTTCAATCACATGACTACAGGTCCCATCACACAAAAGGGCACTGGTTGGCATTCTTCTTTATGTATTTAGTAAAGATCATAAGAAATCCTTTCAGAGTTTAAATGTCCCTGGAACAGGCATACAGGCTCTAGTCAAGAATGAATTCGAGTGAAGGAAAGCTGTGTGACACCTGGCATTCTTCTATGTTCATGGAGCTTTTTTGAGGCTAGAATATTGATTTTACCATCTAGACCTCTCTGGCTAATACCTTTTCTTCAACCACATAGGTTACTCTCACATAGGAATTTACTTCTTTTCCTTGAATGGAAAACACTTAAAAAATAACAACCGTTATTATAAACCAATATATGTGAGAGTACTTAGTTGAAACAAAAAGAAGTTTTAGTAGACAGTATTCTACTACATTTGAAAATCAAGGAGATGTTTATGGAACTTAAAATGTGTACAAACTGCAGTGCAATCTACTGTTTGTGAATGTCAGAGTATTTTGAGGAAAAATGTCTGTACAATTACAGAGTTATATTTCCTCACAAAGTTCTTTATGAAGAGTGAAATATGTTTTTATACCTCTCAGTTTCAGTTAGAGGCATATTTTTTGCCATACTTATGTTCATGTGCCTGTACATGATGAATGAATTATTTCAGTCATACATTGCCTAAATAATAACTTTATGATGCTTGGGAAAGAACAGCTAAAACTTCATGAAGTTCTAATGTCTCTGTTCCAAAATACGTCACATTATTAGAATGTAGGGATACATTATTAGAATATATGCGCACTCCCTGCGGTGGGCATTTCTCATTACTAGACCATCTTCATTTTTAGCATTTGGCATCCTCATGATACTTTTATAAATACTTTTTTATATGATACTTTTATAAATACTTTTATAATGATACTTTTATAAATACTTTTATAAATATGACATTAATAGGAGAGCAGTAATACAATTTTACAGATGGAATAACAGATTTACCTGCATTCACTGATAGAGTGCAAATACTGGGTGCTTGTGACTTCAGCTGACTCTTCCAAACTGAATTTATCAGTTTATTAGATAAATCCAATTTCAGAATGATAAAGAAAAACTGTTAGACCAAATAATGTGGTTAATTAACAGTGGTACGATTTCTTGCCTGAGGGTTTAAAATAGACTTAAGGTCCTGTTCTTACCTTCTGTTTTGTGAACTTGCTGCTTTTGCATTATTTGAGTTCACTTGAAAGACAGTTACTTTAAGTCCATTTTAAACCCTCGGGCTAGAAATCATACCACTTGTTAATTAGCCACATTATTTGGTCTAATAGTTTTTCTTTATCATTCTGAAACTGGGTTTACCTAATACATTGATAAATTATTTTGAAGGAATTTTTATAGTTCCAGTCACTTCACTTTTACCCTGACACATATAAATGACTAGCAATGACCTTCAGATCGCGTTTAGCATCTGTAACCAATCTGACAATGTGTTCCTCAGGGACCTATGGATTAAGTCACGTACTGGCATATTTAAGCTGAATATCAGTCTGGAAAATAAATGTACTATATTAATTGAAATACCACTCTTTGTGTAGATATTTTGTCATATGTTTAAGACAAAGCTAAAAAGAATGGAAATCATATCACAATAACTTAAGTCTTTCTTCAAAGTGCACGCAGTCTTTCGCAATACCTCATTCAGCAAGTATTTGTTCTCTTCTTCATTCAGTATAAGGCAGCTTTCAATTTGCTTAGAAGGCAACATTAGAAGGTTAGAGTTCATCAGAAATACAGAATTTTAAAATGTGAGTTCAATTGAATAAACTTTAATTTCTGTAGTAAGTAAAGAATCAAAATACCTGTTAAAAGATCGCAATATATAATAATTATTTTTAAAGTATCTGACTAAACCTGATAGATTTTCTGGAAATGAAAAAAATCAGTTCTAAAACCAAAGCTGATTTTTAGAAAATGTGAAAATGTAAATCAGCCCTATCCATAATAGTTTCTCCAAAACTTTATCTTACAGAGTTACTTTAAAATAATATAACTATTCAAAAATGCAACTGCTATGTTAATGTTTTGAAGTAAGTTAAAACATTTTAAAATATGAATACTGTAGTTTAAAACAAAGAAACTGGGGAAAGAAAAAGTAGAGAAAGAAATAAAGTCCAAAGCTTTATTTGCCAAGTTTTCTTAGAATGACTTTTACCAATTTATGAATTCTTATTAACAGAATCTATAATGGAAATACTGAAAGGCTTTTGTCTAAAGTGGCATTATTGACTGCTATCGTGATATACTGTAATGTAATAAATTATGAAATTGTTGCAAAGTGTTGTTTTTGCCTTAAAATTTTGTGTGTCTTGAAAACTATAGTATTAAAGGTATTGAGACTGTGCAAATGCTGAGCACACTTGGCATGAGATCATCGGGTTTTTTTTTTTTATACAAAATTGTAACTATGCAAGTGTATTAAAAGAACACAAACTGAAAAGAAGTTATGAGAATTTAAAAAAACTGTGGGGTAAAAAGTTATGAGATAAAAAATGATGTGGAGAAGTTGTGGCAAAAAAAAAGTAGAAAAAAGTTTTATGAAAAATTTTTTTAAAAAGTTACGAAAAACAAGTTATGGGATTTCAAAAAACATCATGGGATAAAAATAAAAATAAATAAAAGCAGGCCCCTGTCAGCACAAGCCTGGAGAAGTGGGTCTGGAGTCTTCACCCCCACCATGTACCAACCAGCCCTTCCCAGTTACCCCTTTAACATTAGGGTAGCAAGACAAGACCCCTGTCTAATGGAGGGAGACAAACAGACCCTTTCCCACCCTGACCAGGGCTGAGTCCTTGAATTTCTAGATGATGATGATTGTTTTTTAAGAGCCAGAGGCTGGTGGAGCTGGTTTGTTTGGAGGTGGTCTGATGGCCTCTCTACTCTCACCAAAGGAACTTTTCCCTCAAGGGGGCTCCCATATTCTTATTCACAGAGGCAGCTGAGGCAGGACAATGGGGCTAACTGTGGACCAGGCGTGGGCACAGGCCGCTGGGGCGGCCCCCCTTCCCCAGTGTACATACAGTATCTGTGTAACATTTTGTATATTCCTGGGGTAGGGCCACCCCCTGTATCATGGAGGTTGGAGCTGGCATATGAGGAGGAGGTTCTAAGCATTTGTGGCTGGGAAACTTATTTATTGCTAGCATAGTACAGAGGAAGGAGGCAGGGATGGGGTTGTGGGTGATGCGACTCCTGTTTATTTCGCTTTTCATTTTGGAATAAATGGATTTAGCCATACTGCTCGGCCTGCTGTGTTCCCGTTTCCCTCACTGGGTCCTGCAGTTTGTCCCACAGAACGAGGAGCCCCAGAGTGTCTGAGCATGTCCAGCTGGGCTGTTGGGGACCTTCCAGGCCTGTTACCTGTATGCTGCCTGGTGACACCTGGTGGATTTCACGGGACTGCCATGTCACCTATGGGGCACAGTCTGGCCCTGACAGCCAACAGGCTCAGGAGCCTGATCTAGCAGTGGCTGGGAAGACAGATTCCAGCACCCAAGGCCACTGATCTTCCTTTCTGTCCCCTTGCCTCCCTCTCCTGTCTGCACCTGGTAGCCTGTTGTGTCTCTCCCTCCAGAGTGCTGGCTACCCCGCAGGCTCTTCCAGGCTGAGTTCATGGCCCTGCCCGCTAATGGCCAGAGTCAGCTTCACAGGATAAGAGTCACCTAAGCTCCAGGGGCTTTCCAGGAAGTGTCCCTTGGAAAGGCTGTAGCCTTTTCACTGCTCCCAACAGCACCCTAGAAATGGCTGGCCTTTTCCCTCCCCTGAGCTGCACAGAGAACACAGCCAGCAGAGGGCCACATTCCCCGTCATCCAGAAACAGGTTTGATTCTCAGCTGATGGACAGCAGGACTGGTAGAGACTGTCAGGCCACACGGCTGCCTGCACAGCACCCCCATGCTTGGTGGAGGGTGGGAGGGATGGCGGGGGCTGGCTGTCCACAGGCTGGGCATGACAGGGAGGCTCACTGGAGGTGGCGCACTTTGGAGGGGCGATGTCAGGGTACAGCTTTCTCTTGTTTGGCTACAAGACTTCAAAAGGACAGCACGGGGACTGATTCCTAGTGCTAGAAGCGAGGTGATCAGCCACATGTGTGTGTGTATATATATGTATATTACTATTTATAGCTATTTATAGAACAGGGCAGGGGCATACCACAGCGGGGGCACAAGTTTTCAGCAATGGTCACACCTGAAAGTGTCAGCTCACCACTACAACAGACTAAGTCACAGATGAAGGCTTTGGGACTGGGGATCCACTGTCAAGTCACAGGACACCCGCACAGGTAGGCTTGGAAAGGGAGGCCTCCGAGAAGAGAGGATCTGTTTAGAGGTCAAAGTGGGGCCTGGGGCTCTTAGGACGGGATGGACTTGCCTGACCTGTTCAGCGGGCAGTTGGAAAGAAAGCAGAGAGAAAATGGGTTGAAGAAAAGCCAGAGCTGGTGAGGCAAGCACAAAGCAGTGGTGTGCGGCAGCAGCTGTGGGAGGGCTGGAGAGGGAAGGGCTCAGGTTGCGGATGTGGCAAGGTTCCTGGAACACAGGGACTGGAAGGGAAAGGGGAGGAAGATAGAGGGAGAAGCCGAAGCTTCATAGGCAGTGCCTGGGGGCTGTTGCAGCCGTCTCCACTCCACCCCACACACGCTGGCCTCTCCCACAGCACCCAGGCAGTGCACCCATAGTTCAGACCAATGCTCAGCCCTCTTGAGTTTCTCCCTTCTCTGGTCACCCTGTCTTTCAACCCACGGCCCTGGGCCATCTCTTCCTTGGGGAGCCCCACCCAACAGCCACCAGGCTTGATAGAGAAGGAGTGCTGCTTGGACCAAAATGGTGAAGCTGTAAGAGATGGATGACTGGAGTGAGCGCCAGAGGCCCCTCTGTGTGGTCAGAAAGCCCAGGATCCTCTGAGGGGACCCTGGGGAAGGCAGGGAGGGCAGGCAGCCGGATGCCACTGGCCATAGACTTATAAGTCTAAGAGGGGAGCCTCAACTGGTTGGTGGGGGGCTGCAGGTTGCATAGGTGAGGCTGGGTCCTTCCTGCTGGGAAAAGCAGAAGAGTGAGAGTCCATGGCAGGAAAGGCAGGTGAGTTCACTAGGCGGAGCTCAGCTGGGCCAGCAGGCACTGTGGTCCCCTTGGCTGAACAGCACAGGTGACCTCTAGGAGCAACAGGCCAAGGTGCGTGAGCCCGCTGGCCAGTGGTAGTGCTTCAGAGGGGCCAGGGACCCTGCCTTTGGTCACACGCTGGCAGCTATTATGGTACCTGGGAGAGAGGGAAGGGGGCTGTGTGTCCCTGCCTGGCCTGTGGAGTGTGTTGTGGGATGACCGTGTGCATGGGACTCTCACCTAGATCGCCACTGGAGTGCCGACAGATAGAGGAGGTAGGACCCTGACAATCACCCCTGCTCTGCAGTGGATTCGGCTCTCGGCACTCCCAGGGAGGCTGGTAGCTGGATACCCTGCCCAGGCAGCTTGACTCAGACTGCACGAGAAGTACGGCATGCCCAGGATGATGTTCCTAGGCTCAGTGTGTGGGTCAGGAGCAAGTCAACAGGCCCTGCTCCCCACCCCTTGGAAGGGACTGCCACCCTTCTGACTTAGTTCTGACTAAGGCCTGGGAAGCCATGACCCAGAGCATGGGTCCCCAGGGTCTCTTTGGGCCAGCTGGGCTGCTGCAGACAGATAGGAAGCACATCTGATGCTCCTCCAACCTCAGGCAGCGCAGCGGGACTGGGACTCACGGTAGCTTGCCTAGCGACTTGCTTTCCTGCGTGAACTCTGGCAGGCTGCCCCCTCCATGCAAAGTCACAGCTGCGGCCTGCTTGGGGCCCTCTCCCTCTTCTACCTGCTTAGGGTGACCTGGAAGTTGGAGGTGGGCAGTCAGAGCCTAGGAATTGACTGTGTCATCAAGGCATGTGCCCTTGGGCCAGTTACTTCCTCTCAGAGCCTTGGGCTCCTCCTCTGAGGATGGGGTGTGTTGGTGTGAAATGAGGTGAGCATGTTGAGTTGGGGAGCGGCAGGACACACACCTGCAGGCAGCCACCCTGGCCACATTCCCTCCCTCCCAAGTCCTGGGACAGATGCTCATTGCCAAGGGGTTCAGCCTCTGATACTGTTTCTTGGTCTCAGTCCCTAAGGAGTAATTTTTTTTTTTTCGTTTCTTTTCTTTTCTTTCTTTCTTTTTTTTTTTGAGATGCAGTCTCCCTCTGTCGCCCAGGCTGGAGTGCAAAGGTGGCAATCTCAGCTTACTGCAACCTCCGCCCCCGGAATCAAGCGATTCTCCTTCCTCAGCCTCCCAAGTAGCTGGGATTACAGGTGCCCACCACCGCACCTGGCTAATTTTTGTATTTTTAGTAGAGATGGAGTTTCTCCCCATTGGCCAGGCTGGTTTGAAACTCCTGACCTCAGGTGATCTGCCTGCCTCAGGCTCCCAAAGCGCTGGGATTACAGGCATGAGCTACTGCACCCAGCCAGGAGTGATTTTCAGTGGTGTCCACTCCGTCCCCAGCATACACCCAGCCCTGAGTGGCAGTGGCTGCCACCTGCAGGCTCCAGGGCCACACTCCTCTTTCATCCAGGGATGTCATATGCTGGAGAACAGAATGTGAGAGGTGACCCCTGTAGGCTGCAGGGTGACCTCTCGGAACCTTAGTGTCCCCACCTGGAGAAGGGGTGTAACACCTTCCAAGGGGAGGGCTGAGGAGGAAATTGTCAACGGCTGAATCCAAGGCTCACAGACAGAGGGCAGGGTTGGATCCAGGGCTGGGCCTGGGCCTGGGCCTGGGAGGACAGTGTTTGCCCCTTCCCCAGCCTCCCGCCCCTGGCCAGGACAGGACCCTTTTCAAAGCACCTTCATGCCCCCTCTGTTCCCTGCTGTGGGCACCACTGTCTGGCTCCATGGGACTAGAATTTATGGGAGGGGAAGGGGCTGTGGGTAGGCAGGTGCCAGGTGCTGGACCATCGATCAGCATGGTAGGAATCTGTTGCTGGGGCTGGTGGTGGGAAAGGGGCCACCCCGAGGCAGTGGCAATTAGCCCAGCCCTATCTCTGGGCAAGAGATGAAGGGACACGTGGGGACAAGTAGGGCACAGCTAGCCAGCCTGCTCTTCCCCTCTCTGCCCACTTTTTGCAGAAGATTCAACAGATAGAATAGACAGGGCCAAGGAGGTGCCCGTGGGGGCCCCACTCCAGTACTCCAGGGGGCAGTCCCTGCAAGTGACAAGGTGGGCCCAATCCCTGTGTAATAGGTCTCTGAGGACCACAGAATGGGGCCCCAGGGGAGGCTGGGAGCCTGAGCTGGAGGCAGGTAGCAAGACAGGGCCAAGCTGTGCCCCTGCCCAGAAGACCTTCCTGCCCCCAGAACCCCATCCTCTGCAGACAGGCCTCTTTGGGCAGCAGCCGCCCAGCTTCCAAGGACCAGATACCATGCTGTCATGGACTCGATTGCTGCTCTGCCCCCTGCAGATCTGCTCCAGAGGAACAGGTGAAAAGCCACGCCTGCCGAGGTGCTGCTGCAGTGGAGTTTTGGGCAGAGGGGTTGGGGGAAGAGTTTCTGACTTTTAAGATTTGCCAAATCCAAGATGAAGTCACACTGTGATAGATGCTCAGTTATGTAAAATAATAATAAAGGTTACACAAACTGTTAGAATGAAAAATACTTTTTTTTTTTGGAGGGAGAGGAGGTTCCCCAGCCTGCCGCTGGGTAGGGAGAGGGTTAGCACCATTAGGGCGCAGGGGGCGGGAGCTCCTCCACAGCCTGTCGTGGGCACTGAGGTCTGTTGCTCGGTCTGTGCATCCTGGCAACATCAGCAGTGGGTGGTGACCCACTGATGGCCTCAGGAGGGGGCACCATGGCTGGGCAGAGAGCATGAGCGGCAGCACTGGTACGGATGGTGGGCAGCTGGCAGCCATCCAGTAGGCGCAGCATCTTGCAGAAGCCAAAAGACAGGGGGTCCCGCTCACAGTCTGGAGTCAGGGGACAGAGGGGCATCAGAACCAGTGGTTTACAGTACCCAGAACCTGGCTCCCCACCCTAACCACCTTAAGGAGGCTCCAGCAGCTCCCCACCAAGCAGAGAGCCCCGGTTTTTGGAGCGGCTCCCGAAGCAGAGTTGCAGGGCTCCAACTGTTGCTGTCTCTCTCCCACCTACTCATGGCCAACCCCAGGACATGAGAATGGGCACTGCTGGGCTGAGGTTTCTGGAGGAAAGGTCCTGAGACCCCACCCTGACCCCCTCACATGCCCGTGAAAGGGCCTGCCCAGGGCGATGCCCTGCCACCCCATCTGCATCCTTGCTCATCCCTGGTGTTCCCCAACAGATCCTGGTACAGAACTGCGGTCCTGGGGCCTCCTGCCAGCCTGCAGCGGCCTCTGCTCCCAACTTCCCCCATGGCCCCCTGCCCCAGTGTATCTGTCCTGCCAGGCCTCTGTGACCACCTCCAGCCACGGGGGCTGTACTCAGCCTCGGGTTCTGGGTCACAGGGTCCCATCTCCCAGACCAGCCTCCCACTTCTCAGGTGGGCCACAAAGCCTAAAGAGAGCGGGCCTTACAGGCTGTCAGCGGAAACCAGGGACTGAGCCCAGGCCCACTGGGGAGGGAGGCCGGCTACAGGCTGTGCTCGTCAGGGCTGAGGCTTGGCTGGGCCCTCCTGCCCCAGGTTATCAGAGCTATTCGGAGAAGTGGCTTGTTTCCAGCCTCCTGGCCTTGCTCCTGATGCCACTGCCACTGCTGACAGCCCCCAGCTGCTGCCGGGGCCCTGCTTACTCCAGCAGACCTCCCTGGGGAGGAGGAGCAGGAGGGCAGCAGACATCCCCCAGGCCCAGCAGAGGGCACGAGGCAGCAGGCAGGCTCCTCCACCACCAAAGCTCCAGGCAGAGCTCCAAAGCGCACATTTGCAGGCTTGCATCTTGGTCCCCTAGGGTGACTTCAGACAAGCTGCTTCACCTCTTGGGCTTGGCTCCCTCCTCTGTCAACCCCACCTCCACAGCAAACGGATGTGGCCACACTGTGTCACTGCAGCGACCACACACTCTGGAGTTTCCCGGCTTTCCACATGTCCCACCAACTGTCCCACAGACCAGCAGGACATCCTGGGAATTCTGGGTCTCAAAGTCCAAGACACCTTCCCAGCCACCCCTCCACTGTTCACTGGTGGCAGAAAACTCCTCACTTAGGACAGCTTCTAGTTCAGCCACCTAACCAGCCCCCGTAGCCCACTCCCTATAGCCCACTCACACCCACCCCGGGAGACCTTGCAAGCCCAGAGCCTCCTGGGCCATCTGTCCTTGGTTCTAGGCCCCCAGGGGCCTCAGTTCCTGTTCTCTGCCCCATCTGGTCCTCACCCCCGGGGATCATAACCACCCCACCACCCTAGCCCTGAAGGTGAGAGACATGGTGCCAGCACCCAGCTTAGGAGACACAGAGGAGTGCTCTGAGATGCTGGCTGGGTGCATGCTGAGGGCAGGCAGGACAGGGTGGGTGTGCTGCCTGAGGTAATGGAGTTTGAGGCAGGAAGGCCACCCTTGCCAGAGGCACGGTAGCCAGGCATGGCAGGGGCCACTCTGAGCCCGAATGAGGGCTGCCCAGGAGCCAGCACAGGTAGAGAAATCTGCGTTGGACAAGGGGAGAAGGCAGACCGGGGAGATTGCAGGGGGCCCCGAATGCCAGCTTGACCTTGCAATTGGGGATGACAGTGGCTTTGGGGGAGGGGAAAAAGCCGCCTTCCCTCAGTATCATCTGGATGCCCACGCAGTGCTGGGCCCTTCATGCCCAGACCTCATTTATGCAAGGATGAGGCTTGGCGGCCCCTTTATTCAGCACATGAAGGCCCTGAGAGGGAAATGGAGCCCAAAGCCACTCAGCTGGTGAGGGGAGCCTAGGTGAGACTCCAGGGCCACCCTGTTTCCTGCCATCA
>NW_012119110.1:132695-151321 GCF_000951035.1 Colobus angolensis palliatus
GGGGTATCCAGAACCACATCTAGCTCAGGCTGTTTCACCAGGACCCAGCTGGCCAGTAAACCCCCCACCACTTGGATTATCAGGACCCTGGAAGGGAGGCCCTTCCTGCGGTTCCATTGCTCACTCTAGGCAGTCCTCTGGCTGGGGAATGGACAGGCCAGGGCTGGGGACAGGGACTCACCCAGGCCCAGTTTTCACACAGCCTCAGGGACATCCCTGGTCTCACTATGGGAAGACAGAGACCCAGAGGGGAAAGAGCTTACCCAGGTTCACACAGCAAATCAGGGGCCAGGGCCACTCCCTCTACTCCCCCGAGGTCAGACAGCTGCCAGCGGGATGTTGTGTGACTGGGACTTCCCTTGACTGACTCCCAGCACAGCCCAGCCTCGGGCATGGCATCCTGTGGCATCAGGATTTTCAGTGGCCACGTGGCTCCTGAGCCCAGACTACAGATGGAGGCAGTCGGTGCTGTGGATGCAATGGTTTGATGACCCCATTTCCCCATCACCCTCCCCGCCCCACCTCACTTCAGCAAAGATCCTGGGGTCAGGGGACCCACGGTGAGGCTCGACAGGCTCACAATCCTCGGTGCCACATGGCTGGGAGCTCTCAGGCCAGGCCTCGTGGCCACACTGGTCACTGTCTTCCTCGGGCAGCCCCGTCTGGGTGTTGACACACTTGACCAGGCGCCACTGGACACCACTGCCACAGGGGGCTGAGCACTGGGGGGAGTGGGGGAGGAATGAGTTTCTCCAGGGCCAGCCCTAGCAGTGGGGGCAGTGACACCTCCTCTGGTAAGCCGTCCCTACATCCTGTGCCTGACAGGCCTGCTCTTGCTCCCAGCCGCCCCCTCAGTGCCTCCTGGAGGACCTGGTCCCACTCCTAGAGCCCACTTGGTGCTGGAACCCCACTCTCACTTGTGGGATCGGCTCCTGCAGAGGGGAGGGGCATGAGAACAGTGGGACAGCCCTTGGGGCTCCTGGGCAGTAAGCCCCTCACACGGGACATGCCTGAGAGGCCTGGGCAGGGGCCCCGGGATGCAGCCCTGATGCAGCAGTGGGCAGAGATGCAGGCGAGACAACGCTGTGCCTGAGGGACAGGGCAGAGGACCTGCCGCAGCCCATGGGCAGGAGGGGAGGAGACAGGTTTCACAGCCGGGGCCCAGCCCACCAGGCTTCGTTGTTATCAGCCCTAAACGTGCGCTGTCTGTGCCAGTGTCGTGCTGTGCCTGGTCCTGTGCTTCATTGTGATCCTTCATTTAATCCTCCCGACCCTCGTCTCCTAAGCTGTTCCAATTTTACAGATGAGAAAACAGTGACCCAGCAAATCAAAGCAAGCTGCCCAGAGTCACTCAGCAGCCAGTGGGACAAAGACTCAAACGCTGGCCCAGCTGACTCCAGGACCCAGCTCAGGGCCCAAATCTGAGACGCCTGAACCCCTGAGTTCCAAACAGGCCTGGCAGAAGGTGTCCTGCCCATCTGAGGCCCCTCTTCCACCCTCTTCTGCCGCTGGCCTTTGCTGGGCTCCCTTTTACCCCCAAGCTTGTCATTCTCACCTCAGACTTCACACCTGCTATCCCCTTGATCCCTGTCTTTGGCATCACTGACTCCTCCCTCGGGTCTCAACCCCAGACTCCTCCTTGCAAGGCCTTCCCTGACATCACAGCACAAGTGCCCTTTCCTTGTCTGTTTCTCTCTGGCAGGTGTGAGCACCAGTGGGCGGGGCCTCGTCCAGTCACTGCTGCATGCACAGGGGCCACAGAGAGCCTGGCTCACAGCACACACTCAAAAGATCCTTCACCCAACCCAGGACCGACCAGGTGCCACCACGCACTTGCTCCCCACCCCTCCACACAGCCCTGCTCACCTGGCCCCAGGGCCCCACCACCCACTGCGTGCAGGGGTGGGTATTGCAGGGCCCTGTGGTGTTGGGTCTCAGTTGCCTCCTTGCAGAGGCCTGGCTCCGGGCAGGTCACCAGATGCTGCTGCTTACCACCGCCACAGGCCTCGGGGCTCTAGGTGGGCAGGGAAGGAGTCAGGGCACAGCCAGGGTCTGAGGGCATCCCCTCCCCCCAACTGAACCCCCAGGCCTCACTTCCCTCCAGGAAGAGGTGTACCAACTGAGGCAGGGCTGGGCCCCGCAGGGCCTGTGCGCAGGTGGCTTGGCAGGCCCGGGCTGACAATGGAAAGGCCGCAGCAGCCGGAGGTCCCGTGTGTCCACACACTGCACATCCCGCACTGAGGAACCTCCGCCGCAGCTGTGGGAGCACTGGGGACCGAGAGACGTGTGGGAACACATCGCCACGTGTAGGCCCACAGGTATGACCCCGTGAGGCGTGTGGCGGGAAAGGCATCAGGTCCACGCCCCAGCCCCAGGCAAGTCCCTGAAGAGCCCCAGTGAGAGGCCAAGGCTGGCTCACCCCAGGCAAAATGTGCCATGGCCAGGGGCTTCCATGGGCTGGGACAGACAGAGAAAGGGAGGAACAAAGGCAAGCTGGTGAAAGACAAGTCCAGATGGGGTCAAAAATACAGAGGAAAGGAGACAGGCCAAGCCAGACAAAGTTGAGAAGACTCCCAAGAGATTTGGAATCCGGTATGATCTGGTGCACAGACATGCAGCCTGGAGCCCTCCCCTGTCCTGCTGCTCTCGGAACACAGGCTGTGGGGAACCACGGCTCCACGCCATGCCCTGGGAATGCCTGTCCTGGCTCCATCCTTATGCACCTTACTCCAGTTGCCTGAGTGCCAGGTGGCACAGGGCTGCAGGTGGCAGTGACAGGCAGGCTGGGGCTGGCCAGCAGGGGCACAGTCCTCATTCAGGCCAGAGCTGCAGCGCACCAGCCTCCAGATGGCACCCAAGCTGCAGGTGGTGGACACTGCGGGGCAGAGATCCATGAAAGCCAGGCAGATCCCATCCCCGCCAGGCCTCCACAGTCAGGAAACTATCCACCTAGGCTAGTGAGACCTCAGTAAGACAGGGCCCTCTTCTGGGCCACAGTTTCCTTATTTGCAAAATAGGCTCCTCCACCTACCTCCCAGGAAGACCGTGAGAATGAAAAGTCAAATTCCCCCAGCAACCAAGTGTCCCTGCTCACATGGGACAAAGGGCCTGTGTTCCAGTGTCATTGGTACAGAGGTGGGGGAGGGGACCCTGTGGGCACCCCTGACCAGCTGTCCTGACCAGCCTCGTCGCTTCCCAGAGGCACCAGGGAAGGAAGGCTGGGTCCTGGGACAAGCAGCCAAATCGCTGGCTATCGATGTGCAAAACAAGTCCTGTGGGCCTCAGCCTGCCCCTTCCCACCCCCAAATTAGGGATCTGAACAGAAGCTTGCTTCTCCTACAGTGACCATCTGGGGACCCAGGGAGGGGGCCCTGGCCAGCTTCTTTCATGCAGCTCAGATGCCTGCAGGTCACTATCAAAGGAGGGTGGAGCCACTGAGGGCAGAGCCAGGTGGCAATGGGCTGAGCCCAGCCTGGAGGAGCCAGGCCGAGCCTCAGGGAAGCTGCTGCCTGCTGGGCAGGACTGGGCCTGGCAGCCATGTGGGGACCCTCCCCACTGCACAGTGTCTGAGCCAGCTCCATCCTGGGGTGTGCTGTGCTGCCAGAGCGTGCCTGCCCCTGCCTTCCCTGAGGCCCCCTTTGCTGCCCAGAAGTGGGCCCTGGGGTCCCCTCATTCCCCTAATCCTGGGAACTCCTGCCCCAAGAGAGGTGAGACAGATGGCGCCTGTGTCCCACTCTGCTCATTTTCAGATGAGGAAACAGTCACCAAGGTCCCCCGCAAACTCCCAGCCCACACAGCCCGCACCATTTGCCTGGCTCCAGTTTCCCGCTTGCCAGCTAGTGTTCCTGACAGCCAACAGGTCCGCAGGGGAGACTGCTTCAGCCAGGCTGGGAGCCAGCGGCTAGGTCTCAGGGGTTCTGTGGCTGTTGGCGGGGCTGTCCCAAGCGGGCATGGACAGTAGCCTAGAGCTCAGGAGCACCTCAGGACTGAGGGACTCAGGCTGGCCCTTGGGTCCTGGGTTCAGGGCAGGCACAGGTGTGTGCCTGAGGCCAGTCAGGGTTGTGGGAAGGAAGGTCCCCCACACTGCCACAGTCTGCACTTCCCATGAGCCTGGTCCTGGGGTTGGGAAGGTGGGAGTCCTCGGCTCCAGGGGGCTGTCCCTGCCCTTCATCTCTGACAGAGGGGCTATGGGGGAGGGAGGGGGAGGAGCCACCCCAACAGTGGGCCACAGTTCACTGTCCACAGGCCCCAGGCTACCCTCCAGAGCTGGCTTCCAGGCCACAGTCCCTCCTGTCCACAGCTCTGTCACGTCAAGACTAGGAGAGGAGTGGATGCTGCCGACCAGGGACAAAGGGGGCAGTGTGGGGCTGGGTCTTGGAGGCAGGTGGGGTGCTCCGCGGCCCTCAGGTTCCTCATCATCCTTGAAAACCTCACTGGTCCTGTCCCTCCATGGAGGAGGCAGCTGGCTCGGGCTATCCTTGCTAACTGGGAAGTCATTTTGGCTCTCAGGGGCGGCAGGCATCTGCAGGCCATCAATGGAAACCGTAGGCCAGGGCAGGCTGGGGAGCCCAAGGTCTGGGGCCCCTATGGGGCCTTCTTCCTCAGGCAGGAAATTGATCAAAGGGCTCCCAGGGGTCTGCTCTGAGGGTGGGGGTGTGGAGCAGCTGGCCTGGCTGGGTCAAGGGCTAGGGGACCAAGGTCCCGGTGCCCCCTCCTCCTTGGCTGCAGGAAGCTCTGTGGTAGGCACGGGGCTACACATGGAAGGCACAGCAGGACGGCTGTGTGGTCAGGGAGTCCAATCCCCTGTCCCCTCCAGGTCTAGATCGGGCTCCTCAAAGGGCCCATAGGACAGATCCTTGTGGAAGTTGATGAAATTATAGTCATAGTAGAAGTTGTCCACAAACACGGGCCCCGGCAGGTCCAGCTCTAGGGCCTCCTCCTCAATGGCGTTGCCCATGGTGGCTGGCTTGAGTGATGAGGCAGGTGAATGGCCTGGGGCCAGGTGGCGCAGGATGAAGTCAGCCTCATTGAAGAGCTCATGGCTGGAGGAGCCGCTGCCTGAGCCTTCAGGGCCCAGTGTGTCCAGGGGCCACCGAAAGGGTGGCAGAGAGCAAGTGACTTTGCTGGCTGGCTGCTGGGCCTCGACAAAGGGACACTGAGACACCAGTGTCATTAGTGCAGAGGACATTTTGGTGTTGAGTGCCCACATGTCACTAAGCACTGCAGGGGAAGCCAGGGTGAGGGGCTTAGGCTGGGAGGCAGGCTGCCAGGGGACGCTGGGGCATGGCTGGGTAACTTGTCCACTGCCTTATGTCAGGGTGGCAGAGACCCCAGCCAGCCCTGCCCAGCTCAAGGCCATGGCTGTGGACATGCTTGCCAGGGGTTTCCTGATCCCTGAGGCTTTAGAGTCAGGGGCTGGACCCTGGAATGCCCAGGCTCCCTCCCACCCACGTGGGCTCCAGGAAGGCTGTCTGCCTACCTGTAGCCAAAGACCAAGGGTGGAGTTGGAGGCGGGCCCCCTCCCATCCCACACTCACCTGAGACCAGTTCCCCACAGCCCAGGTGGCTGGACAGGGCACATGGTAGTTTCAAGGGGTTTCAGTAGGGGGCTGGGGAAGGTGTTCACAGGCGGGTGGCTCCAGGGCGCTCTGCTCATCCAGCCCCACATTGTGGATGCAGAGCACAGCCTGGCAGGGGAGGCCCCCAGGCCCACAGGAGCTGAAGCACAGCTGCCACTCACCTGCCCACCAACTGGTGAAGGCACATGGGTGGCATCACCATGGCATCAGATGAGTGGCATCAGCAGGCTCACCAGCAGGGAGGGCCAGGCTGGGCTTCCAGGCGTTCAGGGTTTGGGCAGAGCTGGGACTGAGGCCAGTGGATGATTCTCCAGAGCTCTAAGCCCAGGTAAGTGTCCTGCCCTCAAAGCCTGGTGACATGGCACAGCCCCTCCCCTCCTGCCACCCTCCCCTCAGGGATACTGAGTGTGACCTGAGGCCTATTTCACATCCAGGGACCCAAAGAGGAGGACCACAGGTGTGCAGGCTGGCCCAGGCTGGGGTGAGGGGTGACTGGGGGGCTGGGGCTTCAGCTTTGGGAAGAGAATGAAAGCCCAGCTCCCTCTGCTCCTCCCCGGGGCCTCTGGGAACCCAGATATAGGGGCCTGTGGCAGACCCAGGACGCCTGGGGGTGGGAAGTTGGCGGGACAGTGGGGGCGGGCTCACCTGGCAGGGCAGGGCTGCTACTGCACTTCCTCTGGCGGTCATCGGGCCAGCCCAGGGGGGCACAGTGCTCCCCATCCACGGGCCCTGCCTACACACCTAGGGGCCATGGGACTCAGCCTGGGACTGGCACCCACGTGCCCACCGCCCAAGACCCAAAGACACCCTTTCTGCCAGAACCCTCCCAGCACCTTACTGCCCATGTCAGGATGAAGGCAGACCTCCACCGTTGCTTCCTTTTGTCCTCCTGGTTCTCACTCACCCTCTCTCCTATGCAGCCTCCCCTCTGACTGTCTCTGGAGGGGTGGCAGAGTGTGGAGGTTTAGTGGGTTGGGTGCCCAGACCCTCTGCTTCCTAACTGAGATGCCTGGGCAGCTCATTTGGCCTCTCTGAACCTCAGTGTCCTCCTCTGGGAAGTGGGAGCAACAATCCTGCCTCCTCCAAGCCCTGGAGGGAGGACTGCACATGTTCTTGCATGTGCAGGCTTGGCCCGTGCCCCGCACATCCTAAGAGCTCGATCCTTGCCAGCTGCTGCTAGCATGGAAACCCAGCCATGGCATCAAGGCCGTCCCACCATCCACACCCTTCCCGATGGCTCAGAGAATATCTGGAAAAGAAATTGGGCAACAAGGGGCAGCTCCTGCTCTCCACCGCCACACCAGCCTTGGCACTGCTCCTGTCCTTCACCCCGTCTGCCACTGCCCATCCTGGGGCCTTTGCACGACCATGCTCCTCACCTTGAACACTCACTCCCATACTGCCTGTTGAGGCCCAGCCGTAGGACCCTGTCTGCAGGTGGCTCTGCCTTCTCAGCTCCACCCCCACCCTGTGGTCCAAAGAGTAAGTTGTCCCTCCCTTGAGCTGCCAGTCCCACACCTGTCCCCCTCTTTCCTCACCAACAGATTCTGATTTTGTTCAAGGAGCAATGAGACCTGCTGAAAACACAACCCACTGCCGCTCCCTTGCAACTAGGAGGGTCTGGGACACAGTCCTGGCTGGAGAGAAAAAGGCACGAGTCCCTCGCTGGGAGTCAGCCCTTTCCCCTCTCTTTCTTCCTGCCCAGTACAGGGTAAGAGCCCTGGAAGGGAGGACAGCATCTGTGACAAGCAGGAGTGGAGGGGAGGCTGCTGTGGCAAGGATGGTGTGGCTGAGGGCCAATCAGCTCCAGGTCCTGCCACCTTGGACTGTGCACCTGGGACTTCCTGCCTGAGACAAAGAACCCCTGTCTGTTCCAGCCACCAAGGGGCACTTGCCTCTGCAGACACTCCTAAGTGGTCCACCTGCGAAGCAGCCAGTTTGCTGAAAGACAATTCCCAAACGTCTAATCCTGCAAATGTATGTGCTGTTTTTCACGTTTGTCCAATTAAAGACCTGCTGTGTGACTGTGTGCAAGTCTTCGGCCAGCCTCTGGGCCTTAGTTTCCTCCTGTATAGAGTGGGGTTGGGGCTGCCTCTGCAGAGGGCTGTTGAGAAGCTGGGACAAGCTTCAGGCATGACTGGCACTGGCTGGAGGGACTGCTCCAAGTCTCTAGCCCATGACACCAGCATCCTAACGAGCCCTTGAGTCCTCAGACTCCCTCCTGGTGGCAGTACCCCAGCCCGGGTCTAAAGAAAGTGCCCAGGGCCTCAGCCAGCTGAGAGGTCTGACCGAGCACAGCTCCTGAAACCCTCCACATCTAGGCCAGGGTCGCTGGCCCCCACCCAGCTCAGACCTGGAGGCCAGGAGGCAGGGAGGGCCACAGGCCAGTCTTGGATAAGCACAGGGCCCTGGGTGAGGCCGGCTGTGAACCCCATGCCCCGGGTGGCCTCCTGAAGTGAAGATTAACCGGGTAGTGCCTCAGGTCTACAGTACCACTGAGTTCTGTGTCTCAGCAGATCTTCACACTACCCCTCTTAGATGGGGAAACAGAGGCCCAGAGAGGTGAAGTCACTCACCTCAGGCCATCCCTTCAGTGCTGGCCCATACTCCCAGCTGCCCCCAGTCTCATCTCAGATCCTTGTTGTGCCTCTGAGGCCACCAAGCCCTTCCCGCAGAGTGCCCCCTACAGACGAGCTGCAAGACTGAGGGCCTGGCCTGCAAAAACTGCATTTGCCCCCGACTACAGCTTTACTGGATGGGTACTGCTATTATATAGACGGGGAAACGGGGGACCAGAGGAGGGGTGAAGAGGGGATTCGAACCCAGAGCCATCTAAGGTGCAGGGCTCTTCCCCACTGCCCTCTCCTGCCTCCTTCCAGCCAGCAGCTACTTTGTCATGTGGCATCTGATGAGTCTCTCCAGTCTCTGGACCTCAGTGTCCCCCTCTCTGCAAAGGGGTCAGCAGTGGGGACCCTGTCAGCCCCCAGAACACTGCTTGAAAGTGACTCAAGGTGGTCTGGACACTCAGACTGACCATTATGAGGATACTTCTAAGAGCCAGAGGCTGGGACAGAGCCAAGCTCCTGCAATCGGCTGACTGCTTGGGTCCCTCTGTCCCATTGCCCAGGGCACCCTGGGCCCCACACTCACGTAGGCTGCATGCACTGCCGCTCGGGGCTCTGTACGCCCACGCCACAGCTCCGGGAGCAGATGGACCAGGCGCTCCAGCTGGACCAGCCACCATTCTCCGCCTCAGGCCGGAAGCCCACGGGTACGCACTCCCCATTGAGATACCACTACCGAGACAGATGGAGGTAGAGCCACCCCACCCCCCAGCTTATCAGTCATCCTCACCCTAGTGAGAACAAGGTGGGTGGGGAGGCTGAGAAAGGCACAGAGGGGAAGGATGGAAGGTGAGAGAGGCCCCTTCACAATAATCACAATCATCTGTGACCCAGGCCACAGGGAGGAGCTGAGCAGGGAGTAAAACAGCCCACGTGCTGACTCAGCTGAAGACACCCTGGGGAATCATGGAATCAAGCCCTGGCCCCAATGCCTCCACTTTGCAGATGGGGCCTTGGGCTGCAGAGAGTGTGGGGCTCTGCTAGGAGCACAAGCAAGACTGTGAGCCGGGGCTGACCCCAGGGCCCGGTTACAGCAGGTCTGGCGTCTCACACACCCACCGCCGGGACTGGGGACATCCCCTACCTTATTCTCCCTACACTGGGTGCCGTCCACGGCTGCATCCAGCTTGGCGTGACAGGTGGTCTCCACAGAGCACCAGAGTGTGTGGCAGACACTCTGCGAGGAGGAGGGCATGGGCCATACCGTCACCCCTCCCAGTGCCACCACACACCCTGCCCCCTCCCTGTCCCCAAGGGTCCCCTAGGCACCCCTCCACATGGCAGGGGCCCACTGACCCCCAGAGGTCCCTTCTTGTGTGCCTGCTCCCACCTTCCTCCCCGGACCATGTGGTGGTGTGGGGCGCCCAGAGCTGTGCTCCTCAGAGCGGTCCCCAGCTGTCCCCACCTCTCTCGGCCCAGTCCCTCCTCTGGAAACATTCCCGTTAGATCACTTCCGGCAATCTTCTCCGGGATAAATAGACCCTCCCCACTGGGGTCCCTTTTCCCTCTTATGAGCCAGCTCCAGAGAGGCTAAGGGACTTGCTGGAAGTGTCACAGTTTGTCCATGGTTGACCCAGAATTCAGAGCTGGGTCTGTGGCTGCCCATCCCTGGCCTCTCCCACAGGCCACTTGATGTCTCACAGTATCACTCGGGGGCGCAGCCCAGGCCAGGCGACGTTACTCCCAGGCTGGCATCCACGGGCTGGTGAGAGCTGTCCCCTGAGCCCTCCTGCCAGGTCCCCACACCCCCACACCCACACCAGCCCCACTCACATCCATGTCCTCACAGAAGGCAGAGCAGGCCCTGTACCGGAGGTGGCACTGGTGGCTCACATCATAGAGGACGCCAGGCGGCACTGAGGGGAAGTCAATGATGTCCTTGGCAGGAGGGTCATCCAGGCACAGGCCCCACCCACGGCTAGAGATGGGATGGGAGGATGGAGGGGGCGCAGCCTGTGAGACCCATTGGAGAAGCCTCAGTGGGGCCGGGAGAGGAGAAGAGGTGGGAGGGGGCACAGAGCCCTACAACTGTAGGAAACTCCAGCTTCCCCGCTGGGTTCAGCTGATCCTCCACCTGCAGCCAGCAGCACAGGCCCTCCCGGCCTCTCTCATCTCACCTCCTGGGCACTCCAGCTGGCTAAACAACCCCAACCCCAAATCCCAGCCCTTTGCACACGCTGCCAGGGCCCTTCCCTCAGAAGGCCTCCTGGACCGCCAAGCCCTCATGTGGCACTGCTCTCTGACCCCACAGCCTCCGTCCCTGAGCCCAGACCCTGGAGCCAGGCCCGACAAGGAGCTGGAGAACATCACATCACAGTTGACACAACAGAGCCTCCGATGACCCCACCCAGGCAGAGACCTTGGGTCGTCTGTGGAAGGGTGAGGTCTGGAAAGCAGCCCCTTCCCTGGGAGAGAGCCCAGGGCCGTGCCTGTCCCCCGAGTTGTTCAAGGGTCAGCTATACTCTTATATTTGCATTTAAAACTGGCACTGCACAAAATAAAGATGAATGATACAGTTTATGCCAATAATTTAAATTTAAAACTTTTTCATACTTAGAACAACATTAAATAGCAAATTAAAAAACAAAACAAAACAACAAAACCCACCAGAAGAGTCTGGGCATGGTGACTCATGCCTGTAATTCCAGCACTCTGGGAGTTCGAGGTGGGTGGATCACTTGAGGTCAGGAGTTCAAGACCAGTCTGGCCAACATGGCAAAACCCTGTCTCTACTAAAAATATAAAAATTAGCCAGGCACTGTGGCACACACCTGTAGTTCCACCTACTCAGGAGGCTGAGGCAGGAGAATCGCTTGAACCCGGGAGGCAGAGATTGCAGTGAGCCCAGATTGTGCCATTGCACTCCAGCCTGGGAGACAGAGTGAGATTCTGTCTCAAAAAACAAACAACAACAACAAGAACACCAGAACAAATGAAGAGAACATGAAAAAATGGAGAAAGCTTCGTATTTCAGTTCCCTTAGTGGCCCCTTCTTCCTGCCTCTCACTGGACCTTGTGTCCGGCCCTCGCCTCCTCCAGCCTCATTTCCTATGCAGCCTTGGCTCCCATAGCCTCACTCAGGGTTCTGCCGTTTCCTGAAATCTTTCCCACTCCTTCACGGCTTCAGGCCTTTCTCAGGCTTCCTCTACCAGGAACGCCATTCTTATCCCTTCTGCACATGTGTGAATTCTCACTCCTCCTCCAAGTTCAAGCTCAAGTGTCCCTTCCAGGAGGACATTTGGGACGCCAGCACCACATCTTTGCCAAGTGCCCCTCTGCTTCCCTCTACCCCGGCTCTGCAGTATGACTGTCTGCCTCTCCCCCATTAGACTTTGACCTCACAGATCAAGACCTTGTCCCTCTGCTTCCCTCTACCCCTCCAATGTGACTGTCTGCAGCTCTCCCAGTAGACCTTGACCTCGTGGATCAAGGCGTAGGGGCCCGGTGCTGGAGGACTTACTCAAGGTGTACTGGCGGCTGCAGCAGGACCAGGTGAGGGGAGCCGTGTCGTACAGGAGCTGTGGAGACATGATGAAAGGCTGTTTCCCAACGGGCTCACAGTCATTGCCGCTTCCGTCATGCTGAATTGCCAAAACTGTGTGAGAGCACAGGCCCCAGGGGCGGGCGAGCTGGCGGGAGGCTGCCAGCCTGCCCTCCCCTGGAGACCCACAAGGTGCACAGTCCTAGTTTCAGGGCTGGTTCTGCCACCCAATGGCCGCAGCCTTGAGAAAGTCACATTCCCTCTCTGAGTTTCCTTAATGTAAAATGAGGGTATGACAGCTAGGATCCCAGGGGCTCCTGCTCTGGCCTGAAATGAGGGCCAGGGACCCACAGCAGCCCTGCCCCTGCCTGGGGGCTGGCCAGCAATGGCAAACCAGGTGGCACAGATGGGGGCCTGTGATGGCCCCTGCAAGCTCACTGGCCTCAAGAACAGCCTGACAGAGGTTCCCACTCACAGGTCCTTGTCCCAAGGCTGTGCACTTGAGTTAGGGGATCTGAGCTGCTGTGTCACAGAAGGCTCTCCAGAGACCACCTTTGGGAAGGACATGAGAAAAATTATTTCCTGAGCATTTACTGTGTGCCAGGGGCCATGCTAAGCACTTTCAGAAAAACAATCTCACTCAGTTCTCATTATTACTCCCAGGGAGGCTCAGAGAGTCTGAGGAACTAGCGAGCATAACACAGCCAGGAAATTGCAGTACTGCAGCAGGCTGTTCTTTCTGCAGTCATAAGCAGCTTTAAGGTCCTGCAGGCACAGCCATCACCCATGAAACCCGGACATCTGAATGGATGACCCCAACAGCTTTGACCACAGAACCCTCTGGGAGCCTGCCTTTGAAAGCTTGCTGGACAATCTAAGATGCTGCCATATTTGCCAGCTCAACAGCCCGGGCATAGGTGGCTGGAGGCCTGTGAAGGCAGGAGCCTCAGGCAGCGGTGTCAATTGCAGGGAGCCTTGGACGTCACTGAATCCAAACCCCTCAATCTATGGGAAGCACACAGAGGCCTAGAGTGGGCAGGCACTGGCCCAGGCCACAGAGCAAACAGGAACAGGGACAGGGATCGAGAGTAAAAAATACAGCACTAAGGGCAATGGGGATGCACAGCCAAAGACCTACGACGACTTTCTGGCCCATCACAACTCCCCTTTAAATAAGACTCCCTCCAGGCCAGTCCCAGAGATGCCCAGGCAGGCCTCTCTCCTGCTTTACAGGGACGCAGCCTGGTTGTGGGGAGGGGACAGTGCAGGGACAGCACATGGCCACAGTCAGGGCTCCTTCTCGAGAGAGCTTCCTTTCCCCTGGACTTTGTGACCCACAGGCTGGATACCCGGTGCCCCCAGGCTGGGAGGGTGAAGCTCAGCTCTCAGTGTAGCAATGGGGGCAGGCACAGTACCTGTGCCCGAGCTCGTGGGCTACAGTGAAGGCCAGCGGCAGGCCTGTGTCCTCGTTGATGCTGCAGCTGCAGTGCGGCAGGCACATGCCCGCCACGTGGGACAGGCCCAGGGTCTCACAGGGCCGGCTCATGGCTGCACACAGGTCCTTCCTGCACAGGAAGAGAAGCAGCCTTCAGGTTAACCTGGCCCAGTGCTAGGCCCACCTGAGCTAAGGCCAGGGAAGGGTCCCCCCGAACTGATTCCAAGCGAAAAGAATGTCCCTCCCACCATTCTGTGGCATGAGGCCAGCACAATGGCCACGTGGGAAGCAGGTGCTCTCATTCACACACAATCCGCTGGGCATCTCTTTGGCCCTTGGGAGCACAGACCCACACAGAACAATTTTGGTTACTATCCAGCAGGGGTGCTGACAGAAGCTGCCAGAGTCCAGCAGAGGGAAGATAACTGCCTCTGGACAGATCAGCAGTTCCCAGAGGTTAGGGGAGAAGGGAGGAAGGTGGCTGTGACTATAAACTGGTAGTACGAGACATCCTTCTGATGAGACGGATCTGTATCTAGACTGTGGGGGTAAGTAGGTGAACCCACAGTGATGAAACTACACAGAACTGAATATACACACATTCACACAAAGGGCAGTATGTGTGGAACTGATGATATCTGAGGAAGTCTGCGGATGATATCAGTGTCAGCTTCCTGGTTGGGATACTGTGCTCTAGTCATGCAAGATGTTACCACTGGGGGAAATGGATGAAGGCTATAGAGGCCCTCTCTCTATTATTTCTAACGACAGCATGAAGATCCACAATTATTTCAAAATAAAAAGACGTCCCCGAGTGCGGACAGAATCCAGCCTTGGGCCAAAGGTGCGCAAACTCTCCTTAAAATGGGGCTCCCTGAGAGCATGACCCCCTCCTCCACCAGGGCTTCTCCCGCAGGGCGGTGAAGCACCTCCCTGAGATGCAGGCTCCCACCCTCCTGCAGCTGGCAGTACCTGGTGAGCAGGATGGCGGTGTCATGGTACAGGGGGTGAGCGTCCCTCTTCATGTTGATGCTTTTCTGCCACTTGCAGAAGCTCTTCAGGGTGTTGTCTGCATGGTGTGTGGTCTTTAGGTCCTCCTGGGAGCAGAGAGAATGACTGCTCATGTCTCCCCTGAGTTCCAAGAAGGTCAGGCCCAATTGTCCTCCATACAAAGGCAGGAGACAGAGGCCCAGCAGGGCAGTGGGAGGCCCACAGGCACCAGTCCAGCTTCTGGCCTGACCACCCCTCCTGTAGGAACCTCCTGCAGGGGACCTGGGACCTGAGAGAGGGTCCTTTAGGAACCACGGGTTGGCAGGGGACACGGTCCAGGCCAAGGAGGCCTTCACTGTGCCCTTCCATACAGAGCTGCACAGGTCATGGTGCAGGAGGGCTCTGGCAGCCAAAGCCATTGCTGGGCATCATGGGACCACATGACTGCTCACCTCTTCATCTTCCAGAAGGACCAGGTGCACAGTGGTGATGTGGATGCGGTTCCCAATGCTGGGGTCATGAAACAGGCCAGCCACCTGCCCAAGAGATGGGGGGGTCAGGCTGTCACCAGGATGAAGGATACAAGGAGCCAATGCCCACCCAACCCACCCTCCCACCCAGGGCAACGCATACCCATGCTCACACACAGGGACGCTCACACGGGTGCACACAGGCTGCACAGCGGACAGGTGATGCACGTACACCAATGCACGAGTGTCCCCACACCTCACACACACTACCCCAACCCAGCAGCCCCAGAACCTGAAGAGGACAAGAGACCTCCGAAGCCCCTTCCCAGACCACAAATCTTTCCTAGACCACAGACAGGTAAGCTCGGTATCATTTCCCAGCAAAGTGACTCCAGAGGACCAGAAGCGCTGAGGGTCTGCTCGGCCTGCCTGAGGACTGACGACCCACACTGTATTCTGAGTCAGGGCTAGGGACAGCTTAGTACCACCACAAAGGCCTTCCCTCAGCATGTATAACCTCACTGTCTCCCAGGAGCTATGGGGGCAATACAGGCATTGGGAGATGTTGGAGGGAGGCAGGGTCTTAATTGGCTGATCAACTCAACCAAGCAGCATTGGTTAATGGCCCAAGGTCAGTGTAGGGTGTTTCAACTGGATAAATGATACCCAGGGAAGCCCAGCCCTGTTCTGCTGCAGGCCTGGAGAGCACACCAAGGTGTGCAGTGTTTGTGAAGGTAAGATCTGGAGGTTACAGGTAACCACAGGCTCCTGGTGAGCTGAAAGTGTGACAAGAGCCCCTCGAAAAGGGCTTGTGACCTCAGAGAGCAAGAACAGAATTGGGGGTGAAAATGGGGTGAAACTGGCTGGGCACGGTGGCTCACACCTGTAATCCTGGCACTTTGGGAGGCCAAGGTGGGCAGATCACAAGGTCAGGAGTTCGAAACCAGCCTGGCCAACATGCAGAAACCCCATCTCTACTAAAAATACAAAAAAATTAGCCGAGTGTGGTGGCATGAGCCTATAGTCCCAGCTACTCAGGAGGCTGCGGCAGGAAAATCAGTTGAACCAGGAGGCAGAGGTTGCAGTGAGCCGAGATCGCGCCACTGAACTCCGACCCAGGTAACAGAGAGAGACTCCATCTGAAAGAAAGAAAGAAAGAAAGAGAAAGAAAGAAAGAAAACGGGGTGAAAAGGGACCTGTCTTGCTATCTTTGGGACAAACCCACTCAAGTTCTAGGACTCAGGTCTGAATCTAGCATGGGGAGAATGATGATAAATTGGAGTCTGTAGGTGGCATTGGTAAAGAAAGGTGTGGCTGTCCTGAAGATGGCTGTGGGTCAGATACTGCAGCAGCCAAAAAAATAGCTGCAGCCAGCCTTGATTGAGCCTAACATGTACAGTCCCTGTGCTTGGAGCTTAGCATGCATTATATCATTTAATCTTGTTACTTCTAGGGCAGGCACAATTATCCTCGTTTTACAAATGAAGTAACTGAAGCTTAAAGAGAGGGTGAACCTGGGCGAAGGCGCTGAGAAGTCCTGTAGTAAAGAAGTCTGTTTTACCTTTTTTTTTTTAATGAGACAGGGTCTCACTTTGTCACCCATATGGAGTGCAGTTGCATGATCTCGGCTCACTGCAGCCTTGACCTCCTGGGCTCAAGCAATCCTCCCACCTTAGGCCCTCAAGTAGCTGGGACGACAGGTGTGCACCACCATGCCTGGCCCGTTTTACTTTTTTTAATCCTGTGTGGCCAAACTTATTCAACAGCAGCATCTTTTTTCATAGTACGCTACTGGCATTCTTTGGAATACATTCCCTGAAATATTCCTTGGGAAGTGCTACAATGAGACAGAGTCCCCAAGTGCAGGATCGTGCTCTTCCACATCCATCACTTTATCCCAGGTAGAGCGATGGCTCTCAACAAGTCAGTCTTAAATAAACATCTGATCCCGAGGGAACATCTGTTCCCCATCCTTCTGGCCCACCCTGACCCAGGGCACATGTCTCCAGGGTCTCTCCTCAGCAAGTTCTCTGGGGCACTAGGAACCACACAGGGATCAGAGGCCAGGGGCCTGAATTCCCCTTCTGGCTCTGCCGCAGACCTGTGCTGTGTGGCTCTTCCTGGTCACTTCCCTTCTCTGATCTTGAGATTCCCTGACTAAAAATAGGAATGTTGATCTGCCTCGCAGGGGGACCTCAAAGGGCAAATGAAATGGTGGATATAAACACAGTAAAGTACTGTGTCCATGGGAGGGGAACTCCTGGGCCTGACAAAACTGGCTACTGGGCCCCTATCTCCCTGTGTCACTTCTTCCCACCCTGGGGGGTTAGTAAATCCCAACACAGGCTGACCCCACCCTCTAAACCCCAGCTAGGGGAGGTTGGCCAAGACCCAGCCCAGCTGGCCCTACGGGGCTGCTTCCCTGACCCAGGCTGCGCCAGATCAGAAGAGGAAGCATATCTACAAAGCTGGGGAAACTGAGGCCAAGAAGCATACCTCTGTGGATATGTGCTCCAGCAAATGCAGTACCAGAGCTGTGGGCAGGTTGAGATTAGCATGCCAGCCAAGCATTCCCCAAACCCTAGCAACCCTTAGCAGGCAGCTCCTCACCTGGACTGGCCAGCACTACTGCTGCTCTGCAGAGGAGGCACTGGGTACCACACTCCAGGTCCCAGTAATAGAGGTTAGTTATTCTAGGGTGGGAGCAGGGTGGTGGGGGGGAGGGAGGTTCCTGGCTAGTGACTCTGTTGGAGCTGGGCATGGCTCACCTGGCCTGGGCACTGGGGGGAGAATGGCTGGCAGAGTCAGGTGCCATAGGCTGTTGGGGGGAGGGAGCAGAGGCAGGTTGAGCCCCAAGGTGGGAGAGGTAGGTGAGATGGAGCGAGGGAGGTCAGTTTAGGGGATTGACTGGGGCAGGCCTGAAAAGCAGAGGACATAGTCTTGTGGCACAATTAAGGGCACAGGCTATGGTGATGTATCCGTCTGTCTATCTGTGTCCTGTGGTCTAAGGGGCACTGGGCATGGGGATGTTAAGAGGGGCTTCTAGAAAGGCCCCTTCATGTCCCCAGGCCCAGCACCCACCCGAGAACTGGGAGCAGAAGAGCATACCTTGCACCCCACAGGTGCTTGGAGCACTGGAATCACCCCACTGTGCCAGCCTCTCTGGGGCCTGATGCTTGTACACCACATGGGCTGGGCGTGGCTGGGCCGGGCCGGGCTGGGGCAGTGTCCAGGGGCTCAATGAAGTAGTCCTCGTTGGAGAGCCGGAACACACCTTCCTGGGGAAGAAGCACCAGGGTCACACAGGGAGGACTGGCCCTCAGCTGCTCTTCCTGCACGTCCCAGAGGCCCATCCTGCCCAGCTGAGCCCCCATTGCCCACACCACCTGTGACTGCCCACGGACACTCTGCACTTTCCTCCCGCTGGGCCTTTGCACACTCTGTAACCTCCACCTGGAAAGCCCTTCTCTGCCATTTCACACACAGCCAAACCTTCAAAGCAGAGCTCAGAAGGCTCCAAATCTGACAAAATGCTGTCTTCCAGAGTCCTAGACAGCCATCCTGAGTGGGGAGGCTTGTGCCCAGGCCTCCAGGCTATTCTCCATCTCCTCTGCACGCCAGCCATTTCCAGCACTGTGCTCCCTCCCAACTGGCCAGGGCTTCTGATCTTCCCTCTATCTCCCTAAGGGAACGAATCACTTCAAAGCATCTACACCCACACCCGAGCAGAGGAGATGCCTATGGCCACTAGGACACCCTGTTCTCTGGGCCCAGGGCCGCCCAGAGAGGGGAAGCTGGCAGGAGTGTCTTGGACATGTCTGCCAGCATTCAGAATCCATGGAGGGGAGGGGCCCTAGGAAGCATCTTTGATGCCCACTACCTCCTGAGGAAGCTCAGGGCTCCAACAGGGAAGAAGGTCTTACATGCCTCGGACTTCCCCTTGTAGACACCAGTTCTGCCCCTTGGGTCACACAGGACCAGGGAGCCTGGAGGGAGGGCTGGAGAGTGCATCAGCTCTTGGGTCTGGAGACCTGGGTATGAATGCGG
>NW_012119110.1:151371-155664 GCF_000951035.1 Colobus angolensis palliatus
CCCACCACTCACTGAATGACTAGGTGACCCTGGGCAAGTTCCCCTCTGAGCCTGTTTCCTCATCTGTGAAATGGGAATGACGCCCTGTGTGCACAGCTGCTGCTCAGGCTTAACAACATCAACTGTACATTAAGGGACAAACACAGGCTCCATAAATGAGAATACTGTGCAGGGCAGATGGGCCTTCAAAGGTCCAGATGTTGTGCAGCTTGTGTTGTGGGCTCCCTGTCATTAGGCTCTGTGCAGCCACAGCCCATGGTTTTTGCCTGAGCAATCTAAGCTGAGGGCCTCCTGGGAACAGTGGACGCTGAGAGTGTGCACGTATCCCCTACTCCTCCCAAACCCCCAACCTCCAGAGCTGGGAGAGTGGGGCTGGTCACCTGAACACCAACAGAAAGGGGCCCTGCTCCGCCTGGAGTGGAAGCTGCTCTAATCAGCCCCAGTCAGGGAGCCATTAGGGCTGCAGGCAGTAGCCAGCACCACCCTTCAGCTGGACGAAGCCAGGAAGCTGAGGCCTGCTTTGCCCGGAACGCTGATCCGGGCAGAGGGGCTGAAAGGGGTTCCTCACCACACCCTGCAGAATGGCTACAGGGTGAGGGGTGGCTTTCCTGGAGAAGAGCAGTCTAAAGGGACCTGTGAAGGACAGTCATAACTGATGCCGCAGGGAAGAGAAGCCAACTGCTTTTTCAGTTACTTAGTCCAGTCAAACAGAGGTTTTCTAAGTGGGATCTCTGGACCTGCATCTTCAATATTACCTGAGATGGTTTCAGAAATTCAAGTGTTTGGGCGCCACCCCAGACCTACCCTGCAAACATTCTGTTTAAACAGGGCCTGCAGGTGATTTGAGCTCATAGTAAAGTTTTCTTTTCTTTTCTTTTCTCTTTCTTTCTTCCTTGAACTCCTGGGCTCAAGTGATCCTTTCGCCTCAGCCTTCCAAATAACTGGGACTACAGGTGCACCACCACCCGGCTTTCACATTAAACTTTGAGAACTGCTGTCCTAGAGATCAACGAGGCCTGCATTGTCGCTCCCATTTTACAGGCGTGAATACCGAGGCTGGCAGAGGAAAAGTGCACTGGGCAAAGCCATCAGACAAGTGAGTGCCCAGGCTGGAGCAAATCTCCACATCCCACCACCCGAGACTGCCCCAAGTATACATGTCACAGTGCACTCAATAGGCCGTCGCAGGCGCTGGTGGCCGCTAGGCCACCCTTGAGCTCGGGGTCCTGTGCCTCCCCAAGCAGATGGCAGGCGGGGGTGTGGGCCCAGATGTGCCTGCGACCCAGGCCGCCAAGCCTCAGTGTCTTGCTCACAAAGACAGGCGCCAGCAGGTGTTGACTGGAGGTCAGGTTGAAGCGCAGCTTGCACCAGCAGTATTGCAGCTGGTAGAAGGAGGGTGCGTCTGGGCACACAGACACATCCCGCTTGTGCGGCGCGCGGGGCCACAGCTCACAGGACAGGAAGGACCCCCCAGGGTCCACGCGAACCTGGTGCACGATGTCCAGTGTCGCCCTGGCCTTGGTTGCACGTCCTGCAGGGAGAGAACCACAAACGCCTCGGCCCAGGGCAGACCCAGGTCCTTGCTGGTGGCCGGGGACCAGAGTGGAGCGGCCAAGAGGGGGCTACTGGAGTCAGAGTATCTGGATTCAAATCCTCGCTGTGCTGTCTACTAACTCTGCTTTTCATCTTTCCGTGCCTCAGTTTCCCCATCTGGATCGTTGCAGTAACTTCTTTTGTTGTTTTTTGTGTTTTGGGATTTTTGTTTGCTTGTTTTGAGACAGTCTCGCTCTGTCGCCCAGGCTAGAGTGCGTGGCATGATCTCGGCTCACTGCAACCTCCACCTCCTGGGTTCAAGCGATTCTCCTGCCTCAGCCACACCCAGCTAATTTTTGTATTTTTAGTGGACACAGGATTTCACTACGGTGGGATGAAGTTGTTTATAGATGTCAGTTATATCCAGTTTATTAATGGCGTTGTTGAGTTGTTAAGTCCTTGCTGATGTTCCGCCTGCTGAATCTGTCCATTTCTGATAGAGACGTGTTGAAGTTTCCTGCTATGACAGTGGATTCATCTATGTTTCCTACACTTCTATCAGTTTTTACCTCAGGGTGTTTGATTCTCTGTTGTTAGCACATACACATTAATGATTGTTTTGTCTTCTTTGAGATTGGATCCCCCTTGTCATTCTGTAATGCTTTGACAGAATCTTTATCCTTGCTAAATTTCCTTGCTTTGAAGCTGCTCTGTTTGAAATTCATATAGCTATTCCTGCTTTCTTTTGATTAGTGTTAGCATGGTATATTTTTCTTCTATTTATTTACATTTAATCTATATGTTTCTTTAAAGTGAGTTTCTTGCAGGCATCATATAGTGCACAGTTAGGTATTGTTTTTGATTGACTCTGACAATTTCTGTCTTTTAACTGGTGATTGACCATTGACATTCAAAATGATTCTTATATCAACATAGTAAGATTAATATCTACCATATTTGTTACTGTGTTCTACTTGTTGTTCTTGCTTTTGTTTCCATTTTTGACTTCCACTCTGTTTCCATCTTTTGTGGCTTTAATTGAGCATTTCATGATTCCATTTTCCTTCCCTTCTTAGCATATCAGTCAGTTATATTTCTTTTTGTATTGTTTTCCTTAGGATTTGCAATATACATTTACAACTAGTTTAAGTTCACTTTTAAATAACACTCTACTGCTTCACAGGTAGAGTGAGTACCTTATAATAACAAAATTGTCCTAATTCCTCCCTCCTGTCCCTTGTATCATTATTATCATTCATTTCACTTGCATACAAACATACACAATAATTTATATACAAAAGATATATACATAATCAAATATATTATTACAAATTGTTATATTGCACAAATGATCTGTTTGATCTATTGATCAGTTTGATCTGAATTGATCTATTAGATAAATTAAGAATAAGAAAAATAAAAGTTTTCATTTTATCTTAACTTATTCTTATTCCAGTGCTCTTCCTTTCTTGATATACATCCAAGTTACTGACTTGTATCATTTTCCTTCTTCCCAAGGAACTTTTCTTTAACATTTCTTTCAAGGCAAGTTTACTGGCAACTAATTCCCTCAATTTTTGCTTGAGAAAGTTTTTATTTCTCCTTCACTTATGAAGAGTAATTTCACAGAATATAGAATTCTAGGTTGGTGGTGTTTTTTCTTCCCCTCTCTCAACACTTTAAATATTTCACTCCATTCTCCTCTTGCTTACACGATTTCTGAGGAGAAGTTGGATATAATTATTATCTTGACTTGTCCATAGGTAAGGTGGTTCTTTTTCCCCTCTGGGTTCCTTCAGAATTTTCTCTTCATCTTTTGATTTTTTTTTCTATAGTTTGTCACTTAGGTGGCTAGATGCAGTTTTTCTGTGGGTATTTATCCTGCTTGATGTTTTCTGAGCTTTGTGGATCTGTGATTTGGTGTCTCACATTGAGAGAAATTCTCAGCCATTATCGTCTTAAATATTTCTGCTGTTTCTTTCTCTTCTGCTTCTGGAATTCCCATCACATATATGTTACATCATTTGCAGTTGTCTCACAGTTCTTGCATATTCTGTATTTTTTTTTCAGTCTTTTTCCCCTTTTCAGTTTTGGTGATTTCCATGAGATATTCTCAGGCTCAGAGATTTCTTTCCTCAGCAAAATGCAGTTTACTAATAAGCCTGTCAAAGGCATTCTTCATTTTTGTTACAGTGTTTTTAATCTATAGCATTTCTTTTTGCTCTTTCTTACCATTTCTATCTCTGATTAAACTGCCCATATATAGAGAGCATATATACTAACCTGTGAATGCTGACACACACAACTATTATTTTGTGTATCTATGAATTCATACTGAAACCCTGGACACTATTTCAGCACCATAGGATTCATTATAATCCACATCTTTTTTAAAATTATTTTTATTTTATTTTTTATATTTTTATTATTTTAAGTTCTGGCGTACATGTGCAGAATGTGCAGGTTTGTTACATAGGTAAATGTGTGCCATGGTGGTTTGCTGCACCTATCGACTCATCACCTAATTACTAAGCCCAGCATGCATTAGCTGTTTTCCCTGATGCTCTCCCCGACCACCCTCCCCTGACAGGCCCCAGTAAGTGTTGCTCCCTTCCCTGTGTCCATGTGTTTTCATCTTTCAGCTCCCACTTATGAATGAGAACATGTAATATTTGTTTTTTTTTTTTATTATTGTACTTTAAGTTCTAGGGTACATGTGCATAACGTGCAGGTTTGTTACATATGTATACTTGTGCCATG
>NW_012119110.1:161669-180073 GCF_000951035.1 Colobus angolensis palliatus
ACATTTTCTTTATCCAGTCTATCATTGATGGGTATTTGGGTTGATTCCATATCTTTGCTATTGTGAATAGTGCTATCTGCATCTTTTTCTTATTTGTAACTTATTTCTCTTATAGAAGCCTGGCTCTCATTATTTACACCATATTTTCACAGTTCAACCTTATTATACCCATATTTTAGAATGGGTAACACATAACTCTGTCAGAGAAAAATTTACAAAACTAGAGTACAGTGTTTACATACAATCATTTTTGTCTTTAGCTTTATAGTAGCCAATCTGAACGGTTGTCCAAAGTTACTTAGGTAATCTCCTTTCTTCATAATCCCACATCCTGGGTGACAGTTTTTATAATTTACATACTGTGAAATTAACTCGGTGGATTCTAATGATTTTGACAAATGCAGAGTTGTGTATCAACCACCAATTTCTTAGTTCCTCTCCACCCCAAATTCTTTTGTCCTGCTTCTTTGTAGTCAATTACTCCCACCCCCACCCCCAGCAATCATTTACTATTTTCTGTCCTTATAGTTGTGCCTTTTCCAGAAATTTATATAAATGGAATCATATAACATGTAGTCTTTTGGGTCTGGCTTTTTTCACTTACCAAAATACATTTAAGTTTTATGCATGTTGTTGGGTGAATCGACAAATGTTGAAACAACAAAATGTTTGTTCCTTGAACTGGCTTTATATATGGGTAGATGTTCACTCATTTACCAGTTGAAAAACATCTGGGTTGTTTCCAGTTTGGGGTGATTATAGATAAAGTTCTATAAACATTCATATACACATTTTTGCATAAACCTACATTTTTGCTTCTCTTTGATGAACACCTAGAGGTGAGTTTGCTGGGTCATATGATACATACGTGTTTATAAGAAACTTTCAAACTGATTTCCAAAGTAGCCGTACCATTTTGCATTCTAATGAACAATGTGTGAGTGGTCCAGTTGTCCCAGACCCTTGCTAGTAGGTGGTATTATCAGGTTTGTGTGTGTGGTGGTGATTTTTTTAAAGCCTTTTTAGTAGGTATGAAGTGGTATCTTAGATCAGCTTTTAATTTGAACTTCCATAATAACTATTGACGTTAAGCATCTTTTCATGTGCTTCTTTGCCGTCTTTTCTGGGTTGAATTGTGTCTATGAATAGAATCTTATTGGAAAATGGAGTAGTTGCAAAATATCAAGTTAAATTGAGGTTATCTGGATGGTCCTTAATACAATGTGACTGATGTTGTTATAAAAAGGGGAAATTTGAAAACAGATGCATGCACACAGGGAGGATGCTGTGTGAAGATAAAGGCAGAGCCCCACAACCACCCCTGCCACCACCTTGATCTTGGGACCTGTGGTCTCTGGAACTGAGAGATAATACATTTCTATGGTTTAAGCCATTCTGTTTGTGTACTTTTCATAGTAGTCTTAGCAAATTAATACATTATCTATATATCTTTTTTGGTGAAGTATCTGTTTAGAACTTTTACCTATGTTTTTGTGGTTTGGTTTGGTTTTCCTATTGCTTGCTTACTGTCTGTAAGCAACTCCCAGCCACATTTCCTTCTTAGTCATTACAGTTCCATGATGGTTACAATAAAAGAAGTCTTGGCCAGGTGTGGTAGCTCATGCCTGTAATCCCAGCATGTTTGGAGGCCGAGGCAGGTGGATTGCTTGAGGCCAGGGGCTCTAGACCAGCCTGGCCAACATGGCAAAACTCCATCTCTACTAACAGTACAAAAATTAGCGGAGTGTGGTGGCATGCACCTGTAGTCCCAGCTACTTGGGGGGCTGAGGCAGGAGAATCGCTTGAACCCAAGAGGCAGAGGTTGCAGTGAACTGAGATCACAGCACTGCACTCCAGCCTGGGTGACACAGCAAGACTCCATCACAAACAAACAACAAAAAAAAAAAAAAGAAAGAAAGAAAAGAAAAAGAAGTCTTAACACAGATATTGATGGGATGGGAAAGTACCCTTGGTCACCCTAGAGAGCATCTATCAAGCTGTGTGCTGTGTTTATGAGAAGGCTGGGGAGGGATAGTATGGATAAAAGCCCTGTGTCTGTGATACAGGATGAAAATTTGCAGTTGCATGCAAAAGAGCATTGAATAACAAAGGAAAGAAAGCAAAAGCCTTAACAAAATGAAGGAGTCCTGATGTTTTACTGCACACCGCAACCCTTTCAAAAGCATGTTATGAGCATGTTTTTAAACAGCCTTTTTGAAGTTACTAACTCATGATTGCAAGGTTCACTTTCCTCGACTCCTGAGCTTCCAGAGGTCTCCCCTCCGCTTCCTGAGTATCATGAGGATCCTCTCACACAGCGATTCTCAGAAAAGGCCTTATAGTTTTGTATAAAATCAAGCCTGCAAATGTGAGATATTCAGAAGCTGGGATGTGGATTTCCCAGCCTCTGAGTGAACACCTCCCTCCTGTCTTGAAGGGCTTTTAAGAAAACTTTCAAAATAGACTTTATTTTATTTTATTTATTTATTTATTTTGAGACGGAGTCTCGCTGTGTTGCCCAGGCTGGAGTGCAGTGGCGCGATCTTGGCTCACTGCAAGCTCAGCCTCCCGGGATCACACCATTCTTCCTCAGCCTCCTGAGTAGCTGGGACTACAGGCACCTGCCACCACACCTGGCTAATGTTTTTGTGTTTTTAGTAGATACGGGATTTCACCATGTTGGCCAGGATGGTCTCGATCTGCTGACCTTGTGATCCACCCGCCTCAGCCTCCCAAAGTGCTGGTATTACAGGCATGAACCACCGCACCTGGCCTAGACTTTATATTTTTAGAGCAGTTTTAGATTCACAGCAAAACACAGTGGAAAATACAGAGTTCCCGTATGCCCCTCCCCCCACATATGCACAGCCTCCCCCACTATCAACACCCCCAGCTAGAGTGGTATGTTTGTTATAGTTGAGGAACTTACATGGACACATTATCACTCAAAGTCCATAGTTTACATTATGGTTCACTCCTTCTATTGTCTGTACAGTTTTTATTTCTGTACAGCCTTTATTTCTAATACGTCTCTGGTCTTATTTTACACAACAAGTTTTTCCAGAGAGATAGGGTGGAAATGGGATGGGACTGGGGTAGAAATCTACCAACTTTTCTCTCTGTATTTTCCTCCTTCCTTCATTAGATTTATCCAAGTTTGGCATAGTGGAAATTCCTTCTAGAATCTGGCCGTTTGCTAAGTAATATTAGTAGTTTCCAGCCCTGCTAAAATGTTTTTTTGTGTGAGTTCTTGCATAGCATTTCAAGAAGGTCTAAGAGGAGAATGAATCAGGAATTGCTAGCTGTCCACCAACAAAGCTTGGAAGTTCCTTTAACTCTTTCACAGAGATAGAGAATCCCTCTGTACCTATTTTTATGCTGTTCTCACCTTCTCGTTTTTCTTGGCAATTTCCTACTTATCTTCCAAGACTCAGCTCACCTGTCTATCCTCTCCATACGAAGACTTTCCTGAACTCCTAGGCTGAATGTCTTACATTGTTCTGTTTCAATCTCTATTTTCACACCTGTTTACTGAGTCCTAGATTATGGGGAAATACCATTATTCATCTTCAATCCTTATCCCATGGCAAATTGCGTCTGGAAACTCTAGTAGATGTCTTATTAAGGGTGACCTTTGTCCTGGGAGGATACCACCCCCATTAATTACAGAGGGATTTGAATATCCAGCGTTGGAATATGGGACGGGATGCCAGAGTGCTGTAGTGTTCCCTTATTTTTAATTCTGATTATACATTATTGTTTTGTATGTAAAAAGTGAGGACATCTACTTATGTTAACCTAGACAGGACTTTATTAAAATGCTCTCTTTAAAAAAAATTAGGTACAGAAATGATTTCTTGAAAATCCATTCCTTTTATTGATTTTATTAATGTTGTATAGAAATATAAAGTTTCACACACCATACTTTTACTAACAAATGTAAATAAGAACAAATTACTTTTGAACAATTAAAATAACCAAATATTGATAATTTTCAATAAAGTATATTTTGAAATAATTTTGAAGCCATGAAAGACTAAAATGCACTTTATGCTAAAATAAATCATATTCTCTCATAATGTAATTATTTATTTTCCTTAAAAAAGAAACCACCCAATAAGAGTTTAATTCATTAGGAAATTTTCAGCATTTCTAAATGCAATAGAGTGTTTCTACTATATTTCCTGGCATCATTCCTTTCCTTAGCACTTATCTTCACACTGGAAGAGGTGAACCAGGTGATTATGCACCCTGCGGGGGCTGGTTCTGCCTCTCAACAGTGACTTGGCATGGCAATTAGGTTCAAAATTACCTACATTTACCCTAAAGATTTCTTCAGAGCTGTCAGTCTTCCTAAAACTTCCTAAAACTACCCTAGCAAATACTTTTTCCTTTCTGCAATACTGTTACTCAAACCACTGTATTGACCCCATTCTGAGCTTTCCATTCTCTGTTAACAATTTCTCAGGTGCTCATGAAGTTTTAAAGGACAAGACTCCTCTCAGAAGCACATCCTACTCAGAAGCTCAAAGCAAATTAGGTTATTTTACAATCCTTGCTACAGGCCAGAAAATGAGGATTGAGTAAGTAATTTTCCTCATTTGAAAAGGAGAAAACAAGTACAAAAAGAGATTGAGTGATTTTTTTTAACAATCCTCTACATTTATACTTGTACTTTAAGGACTAAAATGTACCATATAGTCTGATGCTCAAAACAAACTCTTTTTGAGAACAGACATCATTTTACAAATAAAGACACTGAAGCTCAGTGATATGAGTCACTGTCTAAGGTAATACAAATAGAAATCTATATTATTAGAACTTGAACTCAGGCTGGGTATAGCAGCTCATGCCTGTAATCTCAGTGCTTTGGGAAGCCAAGGCGGGACTCAAGAGCAGCCTGGCCAATATATTGAACAGCCTGGCCAATATAGCAAGAACCTGTCTCTACAAAGTATATTTTTTAAAAAATAGCCAGATGTGGTGGCATACCCCTGTAGTCCCAGCTACTTGGGAGGCTGAGGTAGGAGGATCACTTGAGCTCAGGAGGCTGAGGCTGCAGTAAGCATCACGTCACCGGACTCCAGCATGGGTGACAGTGAGACCCTGTCTCTAAAAATAATGATAATTAGTTAGAACTTGAACTCAAGTCCTTTGATTCCCAGCACACAGAGCCTTTCCTTGCCACACCACAGTGCCTCTTGCTAACCTGAACATGGTGAGGAGCAGTGCAGCAGTCTGTATACCACCAACCAAAACTTGACTCAATAGATGCTATGTAGATGCACGGAAGTCTGAGTAAAATGAATCCTATTATCTTGGAAAAGGAATCCATGTATCATTTTCAATGTTGTTCTAGATAATCCTGATGTGCTTGATAAATGACAACTGGTATGTGAATAACCATAAAATTGCCATAATTATAAACAGAATTACAAATGATAATAGACTGGGGACAAGCTACTAAGCAGTATGTTGAATATTAAAAGAGTTCACATGGGAATGTATATTATTGAACCTTCTGAAATGCATATTAAAGAACGATCTTGATTAAAATATCAATAAAAAATGGTTTTAAGATTCTGAGTTTTTATAATACATTTTCCAATTTTCTTGTTTAAAAATATAAAAAATGATTTATTATATCATAATTTTTTTCACTCCAAAAACGGAGTTTTCTCTTGGAAAAACAATTACTTGCTAGTAGCTTCCTTTTAAGCATATTTTGGTTATTAGAAGGCCTTCACTTGGGAGAAATCTTGTGAAAGAATTTATGACCTTGGGAATTGGCATTTCCAAAAATATAACCTGGAGGAGATGAGTAACTTGCTGGGCAAATTTACTGTTTTTTCGGTGTGTACTCTACAGAGTACATGGTCACATCATCAAATGGAACAGAACTCTTAAAAGCAACATTTAAAGGTTTGCAACTCTCTGTTGGAATCAATTTGTGTGGCACATAGTGAGAGCTGAAAGTGCTCAAACCATCAAATTTTCCAGATGGGTTGGGAATCTGCTCCTGCTTCTTAATAAGTCCTTGACGACAATTTTCCCATGCTGGAAAATCTTCCTTCATAGTGCTTTTTCCTTGGAAAGGAAAATTGTTACTTTTTCTATGAGAAACTGGCCTGATGGGAACTACATGGTTGGCCTGATATGGAACATAGTCAAGATGGCTTGTGCTGTTTAATAGCATGCTACCTGTAGGAGGCACATACTCTGGTACTTTCTTGATCTCAGGTGGTGGGATTTCCCATGGTTGAAAACATTCACGGAATTCAGTGCTTCCTTCAAACCGAGCACTCTGGGTCACTCTGGTGTGTACAGGTCTGCAGATTTTTGCAGTTTCACCAATAAGACCCTGAAAGTCATACTGGTGAGTTGTGAGATCCTCAAAGCGTTGGTCAGTTGGTTTGCAAACTTCTTTTGGCCTTTCAAACTTGAGTTCAAGCTGATGAGGTATATAATCAAGGCGATGACTTGTAATGCCATTAAAAGGGGCTGTAGAACGTTTGACCACAGAGGAGGGTTTCAAGATTTGCCTAGGTTTTATCTCCTGAGGAACAAAGTCATCCTGAAATGTAGTTGAATTTCCAAATTTCACAGTAGGGGGGTGGAAAGTTTGTTCTGGCTTATAAAGTTCACTTTTATGAAGGTCATAAGCTCTATAATCATCTTGAAAATTAAAGCAAAGTAAAAACATTTTTAAATGCTGAAGAAAACAACCATCTTCTAAAAATCATAACTGATTTCTCTCATTGCCAAACATCTTTCCATTTCCTTTAGAAATCTAAACAATAGTATCAGAATACAGTTTCTCTGATTCCTTTCAGATTTGTTCTTTTTCTTCATTTCCACCTTCCTCTACCCATCTCCTCACTTTAATAGATATAACTTTCCACTTTCAGATTAATCTGATTACATAACAGAGGAAAAGCATATCTGAGCCTGATTGTGGATAGTTCTTGAAAGTCAAAAGGACTGTGTTGTAGGTGAGGACAGAGGTTAGGAGATAATGGTTGTATTCCTAGGAAGTGTTTGGGATTTTAAGTACAACTCACAGAATGCTAAGGTATGTCTAAAATCCAGGGCTTGAAATAAAATCAAGTGCCCTCACGTGTGGACAAAAGTAATACAGATATTACTCCTTGCTTTGGAGAGACTCATCAAAGGAGAGAAAGTTTTAATTCTGGTGTACTCTAGGAAGCTACAGAAAGAACTCCTTTAGCAAAGATACAGGGTAACCTGCGCTATCCCAGAAAGCTCTCTGGCTTCAACTTTCCCTCATGCAATGGACTTTAAGGCATTCCCAAAAGATAGAGGGCCATCTAGAGGCCAGAGGCCTTAACTGAATGCCTTCAAAGGTGTTTGAAATTGTAGAATTTGAAGTGACCATCAGAGCAAAGATCTGGGGTTTGGAAGTTAAATAACCTTAAGCCTACTTCCTGCAGTTTACCTAGACTGTGGAGCATTTTAGTTCACTCTGGTGTCTACAGAGTGATGACTTGTAATACCATTACAAGTTGGTAATGGTACACGTCACTAAAACTGAAATGTTTATATTTCAACTAAAGATTATTTGTGTTTTCTATTTCTAGATGAGGAAGATAATAAGCTAGGAAATACCATAAAATTGACTTCACCTCAAAATATGTATTTCTAAATACTAAAAATTAATTTATAAAAGACAGAAATGTATTATATAAGATAACATACTAAAATCAGAACTAAAGTCTATGCAGTATTTACAGGAAAGATCAAACCTTGAAAACTTATTATGTGGATATCTTCTTCAAAGAGATAAAATGTTTATCCATTTCTGCCAAAATGGCCAACTTTTGGACTAAATGATCAAGTTACTGATGTTTGGATGAGAGAGGGCACCTGACTCAAGAATAGGCGACCTTTAGGCCAGCAGAGACCTTGAAGACAAACTGACAGAAAAGATGAGCTAGATCAAGCATTCTTATTCTTGTAAACCTAAAATTGAAAATAATGAGTAAGAGAGAAATGGGAGAATTGAAAAGGATGCCAGGAGGTAGTGCTGAAGAGCCATGGAAAGCTGAAGTTATATTCAAAACAGACCTGTAAAGAAACAGAAATGATAACTAGGCAGAGGTGGCCAGTTAGTAAAGTGGCAGTCAGAGCAGATGAGTGAAGGGAAGTGAAGGTGCTGTGAGAGAAATCATGCAGCTCACTGCGGAGATGAAGGGAAAAGCTCTTCCTTGAAGCTCCCTGGCACCTGATAGTTTTCCATTTTCAGTTCACCTGAAGCTTTATCAGAGTCTTTTTTTTTCTTGAGGTACCATGAGGGAATCTCTCTTCTTTGCAAACGAAAGTATACAAGTATAACACCATTTTTCACTAGCTAAAAGAAATCACAGATGTTATTAAAGATCTACAGTTCCACACAATCATATAGGGAGAATTCTTGCTACCACACAAGAGAAAAAAGATTTTCATTGTAAGAGAGTAAACAGAAGACAATATTTTCCCTCACCAAACCAGCTTTGGTTTTCAAAATGGAAGCAAGAATTTGGACACTGAGAGATGGATGTAATAGTGTACAATAGTATGAATGTCAGTTCTAGCTAATTGCAGAAAATTGATTTTCTCCCTATAAATATGCCTAAGCTCATATGCCTGGAATACTTATTATCTGTTCTGGAATATTTATTGATAACATTCTAGCAATACCTTTAAAACACCATAATCTTTATCATGTGTTTTTAGTGTTTCATGATACTTAAGGAAAAAACAAACATTTAGTAATTTGCTGTTTAATTTCCTAATATTTGGGGATTTTTCTACATTTTTTTCTATTATTGATGTCTAATTTAATTCTGTTATGATCAAAAACACACACTGCATGATTTCAATTCTTTTATATTTGTTAAGGTTTGTTTTATGACTCCAAATATAGTTTATCTGGATGAAGCTTTCATGTGCACTTGAAAAGAATGTGTATTCTGTTATTGTTGGCAGAAGTGCTTTACAAATGTCAATTTGGACAAATTGTTGATAGTGTTGTTCAGGTCTTTATATTCTTACTTAATACCTGTCTATGTTCTACAGATTACTTAAAGAGAGTGTTGAAGTCTCCAACTACAAATGCATATTTTTACATTTCTTATGTTAGTATTTTAAGTTTTTGCTGCTTTGTATATTTGAAGCTTAGAATCTTGTGTTTGGGAAGTGGAAGGTGGGTGTGTGGTGGTTTCTCTGTTGTCCCAGTCCAGCTTCAGTCTTAGGCAGGCCCTGTGCCCCTGGGTCTCAAAAGCAGGGCTCTCTCAGTGCACCTGCCCCTTCACTTGATGTAGTAGGTCTCTAATTGTTGGTCCCAGGACAGTTTCCTGTTCTTTCTTCATTTTCAAGGTTCAGTTTTGTTTTGCTCCTTGTTGTTGTTTTTCTTTATCTTTCATCAAGTGGCAATACATCTTCACCTATTCATAGGGGCTGTCACAGTGATGCCTCTCCTGCAGTGGATATTAATCCATTTTTGTTCTGTAGGTTAGAGGCATCCAAATGGAGCTGCCTGCTTTTTTTTTTCTTTCTTTCTTTCTTTGCAACAACAACCATTCTTCTCTCCTTGCCTGCACTATGAAGGAAACTTTCTGTGGTCTCCAGCCTTTCTCCCAATCTTTCTGATGATCACACAGTGAACATCCATAGGGAACAGTCTATGAGTCGTTTTGAACTGCCCCTTTAGTGTCTGAAGTTGTCAGAGCTTCTATGCTCTCACAGTAGCTCACACTCAAGTCTTTAGTAATTAAATATGTAAATTAATTATTTTATACACTTGTGTAACAGCTAGTCTTCATTCCACGCCCAGCTTTGGGTGAAACAGTGCTTGCCTCCTGTCTCAACTGGGTGGAAGTTGTTTTTCGTTAAATGTCAGGCTAATTGGTTAATCTGTGATCTCAGCTTTCTAAAGGATTTTCATACACAGTTATGATTTCATAGATTAGCTGGCTTTTTCTTATTCTTATGTTGGGAATATAATCTTTCTGGCCTTCTGCATCCTACACAGAATCTGAAAATTCTGGATTTCTTTAAGGCGAGGTTTAAAATTACACCTTGAATTCTACAAATTCAATTTCCTTTACAGATATAGGGCTATTTTGACTTTTTATTTCTTCTTGAGTTACTTTTGGTAAATTGTATTTTTCAAAAAATTTATCCATTTTATGTAAGTTGTAAATTATTGGCATTTAAAAAAAATAATATCTTTTAATGTGTGAAAAATCAATCTTTGAGTTTTAATCACAATATTTTGTTCATTTACACTTAATGTAATGATCTAGCTCGGCTTAAGTTGACTGTATTGCTATTTGCTTTTGATTTTTCCCTCCTTTGTTCCCATAACCCTTATTTCCTGCCTTCTTTTGTATTAATAAATGGCACTTGTATTATTCCACTTTACTATTAGAATTTTTTCTATATTTTAAAAATAAAAAATGAATGTTTGACTTATTATGAGATTTTTCTGGCTCAAACGTAAATGGATATTTTTGCCACTTTTAGCATGGAAGAACCCGTAAGCAATTTAATTCTCTTTAAATCCTCTTGCCTTTTGTACTACTGTTCTAACATACTTTACTTTTATATTTGTGTAAAAATATAATATAGTAATTTTAAGTTGTCAATATTATTTTATATTTACCCACATATTTACTCTTTCTGTGTGCTTCATCCCTTCCTGCATTTCATGCTTCTATCTGGAATAAGTTTCCTTTTAACTGAAAAATGTCCTTTAATACTTTCTGTAGTAGGTATCTCAGCTTTTTCTTTTTTTGTCTGAAAATATTTTTACTTGGCTTTAACTTTTCAAGGCTATTTTTACTAGATATACAATTCTCAGGTTTGCTGGCTTTAAAATTCTAGATCCTTCTCACACCTTTAGCACTTTTAAAGTGTCATATCATTGCCATTTAACTTCCATAGTTTGTGTTGAAAAGTCACGTATCATTCTGCTTAAAAGTCAGATATAACTTTTTCTTTTTGTAGATAATGAATAGTTTTTCACTTGCTACTTTTAAGAATTTATCTTTACTTGGTTTTCCGAAGTTTGACAATAGTTGTCTAGGATGGTTTCCTATGTGTTTATTTTGGAGTTTGCTGAGCTTCTTGAATCTGTGGGCTGATTCTTTCAATTTTGGAAAAGTCTTGACCATTATCTCTTCAAATATCTCCTGATTCTTCATAGGCCTCATAATATTTTACTATGTGCTGGATGTTGTGTATAAGAGAATCATAAAAACTAAAATCAATGTTATTTTCAACAGGAGACAGTTTACTCTTTCCTATGTTAAAATATGGGGGAGATCACCTCATTCTTACCAGAATCAGAGCTCGATCAGTGCTCAATGGCACCTTTAGTTAGACATAGTCTTACTCTAGTTTCAAATGTCTCAAGAACAAGACTCAAGGTGTGTTTGTAGTAAGGCCCTCATTCTAGTGGAGCTTTGTCTCCTAAGCATTTACTCCCAAATAAGACTGTGGGATATTCCTCTGGAATTTTTCTGGCCCAGTCTCCCAGCACACCATGCCCCCTCCCCTACAAACACTCAGTGAATGTCTCACATTGAAAACCAGCCATGTATCTGAGGCTCTTCTAGATTTCAATTAGTCCTATCAGCCCAAATTCGAGTGTTCCACTGCTTTCTTTTTCCTTTACTAGAGTTTATCAGCTTATGCCAAGCTCAATCCTCAGCACAGGCCTAGGACTTGACAAGTGTTCCCAGAGAAGTAAATGGCTGGCCATATCAACTCACTGAGGAAGGGCTCCTAGCTCTCTGAAATTTTTGTATTTTGCTTCTACAGCTGTCTGATGTCCTTCCAAGAAGATTTTTAAAAATCTATACTTATGTCAAATCCCCTCAGCCTGGCACTCAAGGTTCTTCCCAAACTGATCTCAATCTACCTTCATAGAATTACACCCCAATCTCTCATCCCTGAAAATTTCTGGTCCTCACTATGTCTACTGAATAACTGTATTATTTTTCTGATTCTATACTTTTTTACTCATTTCATACCAGTTTTCAGAATATCCCTCCTCTTTCTACATATCAATACCGACTAGTGTCTGATGCATTCCCAGGCTGGCCTGAAGTGATAACTTACCAAGTATAAACTCTTGAAGCACTGTTTGCTCCACTATTTTTGTGGTAAATAATGTCTTCCCCTGAGGATATCTCATTTTGGTGTCTAGTATGGCAATTTTACTTTTCATGCTATTGCTTTTTAAATTCTCAATTATAAAGTTTCTTTTTATAGAGTCAATTTTATTTTTAAATAAACACTGTATATATTTAAAATGTACTTGGTTTTTAACGTGTATACACACACAGTAAAATGATTACTAAAGTGAGAAACACATTCATCTCCTCACAGTAACCTGTGTGTGTGTGCATGTGTGTGCGTCTGTGCGCGCGTGTGTGTGTGTGTGGTGTGAGCACCTGAAATCTATTCTCAGCAAATTTCCAGTATACAGTACAGTATTATTAATTATAGTCATGATGCTGTACATTAGATCTCTAGATTTACTCATCCTATACAACTTCAACTTTATACTTCTTGCCCAATATATCCCCATTTCCCCCACTTCCCTGCCCCTGGTAACCATCATTCTATCTTCTGCTTCTATGTATTCAACTCTTTTAGATTTATACATTATTATGCATATTATTACATAATATATAATAGAATATATGTGTACTATCTATATGTTCATACAAATATTTATACATCACATTTATTCATTCATTGATTGATGCACATTTAGGTTGCTATCCAGATTATTGTGAATAATGCTGCAGTAAATAAAAGTGAAGATATTTCTTCAAGATACTGATTTCATTTCCTTTGGGTATACACCAGAGAAGTTGCTGGATCACATGAAAATTCCATGTTTAATTTTTTGAGAAAACTTCATATTGTTTTCCATATAGCTATACCAATTTACATTCAAACCAACAGAGTACAAGGATTGCTTTTTCTCCACATCCTCACCAACACTTGCTATCTTTTATCTTCTCTGTAACAGATATCCTAACAGGTGTGAGATGATATCTCATTGTGGTTTTGATTTGCATTTATCTGGTGATTGGTTGAGTATCTTTTCATATATCTATTGGCCATTTGTATGTCTTCTTTGGAAAAATGTTTATTCAGGTACTTTGGTCAATTTTTAATCCCCCCCTTTTTGTTTTTGCTATTGTCTACATTCCTTATTTTTTAAAATATTAACCCCTTATATGATACATGGTTTGCTTATATTTTCTGCCAATTCATAGGTTCCAATTTTCTTTTGTTGATTGTTTCCTTGCCGTACAGACACTTTTTAGTTTGGATGAACCCATTTGTCTATTTTTACTTTTGTTACCTGTGTTTTGGGAGTCATATCCAAAAAAACCACTGGCAAGGTCAAAGTCAAGGACATTTCCCATGGTTTCTTCTAGGAATTTTATGGTTTCAGGTCTTGTGTTTAAGACTTCACTTCACTTTGAATTGATTTTTGTTTATGGAATAAGGCTCCAATTTCATTCCTTCACATGTGGATACTCAATTTTCCCCATACCATTTATTTCATTTATTTGAATTTCAGATTCAGGGATTATATGTGAAGGTTTACCACTTGGGTATATTATGTGATGCTGAGGTTTAGGCTTCTAATGATTCCATCATCCGATTAGTGAACACAGTACCCAACAGGTAGTTGTTCAACCTTTGCATGCTCCCCTCCCTCTCTCCTTTTGGAATCTCCAGTGTTTATTGTTTCCATCTTTGTTTCCATGTATACGTAATGTTTAGCTCCCACTTATAAGTGTGAACATTCGGTATTTGGTTTTCTGTTTCTGTGTTAAATTGCTTAGAATAATGACCTCCAGTTGTATCCTTGTTCTTGAAATAACATGGTTTAATTTACTGTGGCTGCACAGTATTCCATTGTGTATATATACTGCATTTTCTTTGTATGATTCACCATTGATGGGCACCTGTATTGATTCCATGTCTTTGCTATTGTGAAAAGTGCTACAATGAACATACAAGTGTAGACAGAATGATTTATTTTTCGTTGGTTATATACCCAGTAATGAGATTGCTTGATTGAATGGTAATTCTACTTTTAGTCCTTTGAGTAATCTCCAAACTGCTTTCCAAAGGGGCTGGACTAATTTGTATTCCCACCAACAGTACATAAGTGTTCCGTTTTCTTTGGACCCTCACCAGCATCATTTTTTTTTTTTTTTACTTTTTAAATAATTGCCATTCTGACTGGTATGAGACGGTATCTCATTGTGGTTTTCATTTACATCTCTCTGATGATAAGTGATGTTGAAAATATTTTCATGTGTTTGTTGGTTACTTGTATGTTTTCTTTCAAGAACTGTCTTCTCATGTCCTTTGCCCATCTTTTAACGTTATCTTTTCTTGTTGATTTATTTAACTTAGTTATAGATTCTGGATATTAGTCCTTTGTTGGATGCATAGTTTGTGAATATTTTCTATTATGTAACTTGTTTGTAACTTTGTTGATAGTTTTTCTTCCTGTGCAGAAACTCTCTAGTTTAAGACCCATGTGTCAATTTTTATTGCATTTGCTTTTGAGCACTTAAAATATAAATTCTTTGCCTAAGGCAATGTCTAGAAGAGTATTTCCTAGGTTTTCTTTTAGGATTTTTATAGTTTGGGGTCTTACATTTAAGCTTTTACTCCATCTTGAGTTAATTTTGGTATACAGTGAGAGGTAGGAGTCCAGTTTCATCCTTCTGCATATGGTTAGCCAGTTTTTCCAGCATCATTTATGGAATAGGGGGTCCTTTCCCCATTGTTTGTTTTTGCCAATTTTGTTGATGATCAGGTGGTTGTAGGTGTCTGGCTTAATTTCAGGGGTCTCCATTCTGTTTCATTGGGCTATGTGTCTGTTTTTGTACCAGTACCATGCTGTTTTGGTTAGTGTAGCTTTCTAGTACAGTTTGAAGTTGGGAGATGTAATGCCCCTGGCTTTACTCTTTTTGTTTAGGATTGTCTTGGCTATTCAGGCTCTTTTTGGGTTCCATACAAATTTTAGAATAGTTTTTCTCTAATTCTGCAAAAAAAAAAAAAAAATTATATTGGTAATTTGTAGATTGTTTTGTGTAGTATGACATTTTAAAGATATTGAATCTTCCTATCCATGATCATAGAATGTTTTTCCATTTGTATAGTTTATGATTTCCTTCTCCTTACAGAGATCATTCACCTCCTTTGTTAGATGTATGCCCAGGTACTGTGAGTGTGTGTGGCTATTGTAAACGGGATTATGTTCTTGATTTGATTCCCAGCTTGAAGATTACTGGTGTATAGAAATGCTACTGATTTTTGTGCATTGATTTTTTTATCCTGAGACTTTGCTGAATTCATTTATTAGGTCTAAGAGTCTTTTGGTAAAATCTTTAGGGTTTCCCAGGTATAAATTACATTGTCAGTGAAGAGACATAATTTCCAACACTAGCATTTCCAACACTATGTTAAATATGAGTGGTAAGAGTGGACATCCTTGTCTTGTTCCAGTTCTCAAAGGGAATGCTTCCAGTTTTTTGTCCATTCAGTATGATGTTGGCTGTGGGTTTGTCATAGATGGCTCTTATTATTTTAAGGTATGTTCCTTTAATGCCTAGTTTTTTTGAGAGTTTTTATCATGAAGGGATGTTGGATTTTATCAAATGCTTTTTCTGCATCTACTGAGATGATCATATGATTTTTGTTTTTAATTCTGTTTATGTGGTGAATCACATTTATTGATTTGCATATGTGGGACAATCCTTGCCTCCCAGGAATAAAACCCACTTGACTGTGGTGAATTAACTTTTTGATGTGCTGCTGGATTTGGTGTGCTAGTATTTTCTGAGGATTTTTGCAACTGTGTTCAGGTACAATGGTCTGTAGTTTTCTTTTTTGTGTTTTTGTCAAATTTTGGTATCAGTATCATACTAGTTTCATAGAGTGAGCCAGGAAGTAGTCCCTCATCCTCAATTTTTTGGAGTACTTTCAGTAGGGTTGATACCAGCTGTTCTTTCTATGTCTGGTAGAATTCAGCTGTGAACGCATTTGGTCCAGGGCTTTTTTTTTTTTTTTTTTACTGATTCAATTTCCTTACTCATTACTGATCTGTTCAGGATTTGTTTCTTCCTGGTTCAATCTTGGGAATTTGTGTTTCCAGGAATTTATCCATTTCCTCTAGACTTTCTAATTTGTGTATATAGAGATGTTCATAATATTCTCTGAGCATCTTTTGTATTTCTGTGGGATCAATTGTGATGTCACTTTTGTAATTTTTGATTGTGCTTATTTGGATGTCTTTTTTTGTTAATCTAGCTAGTGGTTTATCCATCTTGTTATCTTTTCAAAAATGAACTTTTTGCTTCACAGATCCTTTGAATGGTTTTGGGGGTCTCCGTTTCATTCAGCTCTACTCTGATTATAATTATTTCTTCTGCTAGCTTTGAGTTTAGTTTGTTATTATGCTGCTAGTACTTTTAGTTGCAAGGTTAGGTTGTTAATTTGAGCTATTTCTATCTTTTTGATATAGGCAGTTAGCACTATAAACTTTCCTCTTAACCCTGCTTTTGCCACATTCCAGAAGTTTTGGTATGTTGTGACTCTATTTTCATTTATTTCAAATACTTTTTTTTTTTTTTTTTGAGACAAGAGTAACGCACTGTTGCCCAGACTGGAGTGCAGTGGTGCATTCTTGGCGCACTGCAATTCCACCTCCCAGGTTCAAGAGATTCTCCTGCCTCAGACTCCTGAGTAGCTGGGATTACAGGCACCTACCATCACGCCCAGCTAATGTTTTGTATTTTTAGTACAGATAGGGTTTCGCCATGTTGGCCAGGCTGGTCTCGAACTGCTGACGCTGTGATTCACCCACCTTGGTCTCCCAAAGGAGGACAGTGAGAGTATCTTCCCACTGTGACTTCTCTTCAGCTGCATAATTGTTCTTAAACAGGTTATCTACAAAACCTGCAGTACAATCATACAGAGTATAGAAGCAGAACCTTGGCTCTTAGTGTTTTTGTTGTCTCATGCCTGAAAACCTGAAATACAAAACATCACCTTTGCTGACTAAGAAAGTTCAGTAGTGAGAATGCCAGAGGAACTCAAAATTCCTTATCCTTGAACTATAACCATAGGAGTGGAAGTATCGGAATCTTCAGGAAATTCAGGTCATGGAAAGCTAGTAGTGTTGGTATAAGTGTGTGTGTGTGTTGTGTGTACATGTTCCCAGCATCAGGGGACAACAGTATTACTGCTATATTTCTTATGGATCTTGTAGAAAAAAAGAAAATCTTAATATGATTGTATAAGAGACCAAATATTGTGGCTCATGCCTGTAATCCCAGCACTTTGGGAGGCCGAGGCAGGCGAATCGCAAGGTGAGGAGTTCAAGACCAGCATGACCAACATGGTAAAACTCTGTCTCTACTAAAAATATAAAAATTAGCCAGGCGTGGTGGCTCGTGCCTGTAATCCTAGCTACTCAGGAGGCTGAGGCAGGAGAATTGCTTGAACCCGGGAGGCAGACGTTACAGTGAGTTGAGATCGTGCTACTACACTCTAGCCTGGGTGACACAGCAAGACTCCATCTCAAAAAACAAACAAATGAAAAAAGACCAAATTCATCTTCATCAATTATTCTTTATGTTAAATTTTACAAGTACATTTTCTCCTGTGCATATCAATCTATATCAGCAATTGCTCTATGCTACATTTAATTATACTTCTTCAACATTCACATAGTCTTCACAATTTGTTCTTTGTGTAGTATGTTATGTGCTCAAAGATTTAAGAAAACAGAAAAAACATTTTCTTGACCTCCCTAATGGGTAGGTTTATAGATGAAAGTATATTGATATCCTGCACTTTAGTTACTCATTGAACAGGTAGGCATGAAATTTAAAGAAAAAGTATGCATTTAACTATTACCTAAATAAAGTATGAATCATTACTTTGATTATTGATGGTATCACTCTTACAAAAGTGTTTTATATTAGGACATATCCATTCAGCTATTTTACATAACCAATGGAAATAATGTAATCCTATATATGTAATTACATTATTAATAAAAAGATATAAAAATAATACCTACTATCATAAATCAAAATCAAAATAAGCCTAAAATAGCCTATTTTAAGGCCAGGTGCAGTGGTCACACCTGTAATCCCAGAACTTTGGGAGGCTGAGGTGGGTTGATCACTTGAGGTCAGGAGTTCGAGACCAGCCTGGCCAACATGGTGAAACCCTATCTCTACTAAAAGTACAAAAATTAGCCAGGTGTGGTGGTGGATGCCTGTAATACCAGTTACTTGGGAGGCTGAGGCAGGAGAATCGCTTGAACCTGAGAGGCGGAGGTTTCA
>NW_012119110.1:180123-187461 GCF_000951035.1 Colobus angolensis palliatus
TACAAAAATTAGCCAGGTGTGGTGGTGGATGCCTGTAATCCCAGCTACTCAGGAGGCTGAGGCAGGAGAATTGCTTGAACCCAAGAGAAAGAGGTTGTAGCAAGCCAAGACTGCACCACTGTACTCCAGCCTGGGCAACAGAGTAAGCCTCCATTTTGGAAAAAAAAAAAAAAAAAAAAGACTATTTTAAAAAAAACAAAGACCCCACTCCTCAAAAGTACTCGAGTATTTTAAAATCAGGTTTTTGGACTGGGTGCAGTGGCTCACGCCTTTGATCCCAGCACTTTGGGAGCTTGAGCTGGGTGGATCACTTGAGGTCAGGAGTTCGTGACTAGCCTGGCCAACATGGTGAAACACTATCTCTACTAAAAACACAAAAAATTAGCTGGGTGTGGTGGTGTGCATCTGTAATCCCAGCTACTTGGGAGGCTAAGGTGGGATAATTGCTTTAACCCAGGAGGTGGAGGTTTCAGGGGGCCAAGATCATGTCATTGCATGCTAGCCTGGGCGACAGAACAAGACTCTGTCTCAAAAAAACTCAAAAACAACCACAACAGAAAAACAGGTTTCTGGAAAGAAAAACATACATGGCTCAACTCGTACTCCTCTAAGTCAGTTGCCTGCAAAGAGAAAGTATTCTCACTCTTCCACCAGGCCAGAATTCTTAGAGCAGGACCCCATTTGGCACTGTCTATCATGGGGTAGATAAGCCTATCTAATTCTGAGGTTCAGTATCAGGAATTGCCTGCTTACAGATGAAACCTTCATTCTCTATTTTGTCCTTTATCAGTGTAAAAGTAACATTTTGCTTCTCCATCTGGTAACTCTTTTGCTTTATAGGTGGATTCAGGACTTGAATGGAGAAAAGCATTGCTATTTATTTGACCTCAAAGATCCCAATACTCTCGGAAGCATTTCAACTTTTTCTAGGATGGGAAGAAAAGAACAATGCCAACTAAATGTGACATGAAGTGACAAATGTGACATAATGCTTGTTTAATGGCATCCTTTCTTTTTCATGTTTTGAGACAGCGAAAACTAATAAAGTGATGAATTTGGATGGGAATGTGGGTCTTTTACCTCTCAATGAGACAAATGGTCTATTTTCTTTTGTTACTATACAATACTATTTTGCCAAAGAGAGAAATGTTCTTTCCTAAGCCATGGAGTCTAAGTTTGGCAGCGCACCAAAGTTATAATTTGATATTAGATGTTAAAGCTGAGTGAATTTCAGTTTTTTGGCTCCTTCATTTATGAAATGGCAAGTTACCTTTATAAGTTGGGACAGTGTCCAGCTTTCCTTTTTTAACTTGTTGTCTCTCTAAAGGCCGGACTATTGCCACAGGCCGCGCTTTGTACGAATTAAAATCCTGTTTGTAGGTAGTACCAAGATCAATCTTCCCTTGTTTTGGTTTATATTCTTCCGGCACATGGCGAGGCTGTTTAACTATTTCATAAGGATGATAATCCAACCTGAAATATATAAATTTGAAACATAGCCTCACAAGTTCTTTTATTTCTAATTATTTCAAAGAAGTATGTAAAACGTCAAGGCTTTTTTTTACTTGGAAAGTCTGAGAAGATATTAAAATGGTAATAATTGATAAACTACTTGAAAGAAGTAAATGAATTTTCATAAGGTCCTATCCAGTGACTAAATATCTTGAGAAAAGTAAATATATCAAAAATCCTAGTTTTTAAAACATCATTACAATAGATCTCAGTTAATTGGATCTTCAGTAAACAATATCCTCAAGTAATTTACTTTTTTTCTAACCTGGAAGGAAATTTCAGGTAAAATTTACTAAACCTGAAAAGTTTAAAAAATATATTCCCCCTGAGTCCACTTTGTCAAAGTCCTTATTCATTCTACTTAAAGTCTCCAGCAAATTATTTTGGCATACTTTCTTCTTTTTGAATTCATGCTGTTTTCTCATTTATTGTTAAATGATTAGTAACTCTGGTCTTTCGACATAAATCACATTCAGATTATAGATGTGAATGTTCCTCATCTTTGGATCCCCCAGAATTCCTTGTCATGGATGGATGCCAGCTGGTAATGCAGCCAACCTGGGCGCTATATAACATTATGTGACAGAGGTAGTACTGCAGACACTGAGATAAAAACTGAGGAATGGAGAGGAACACAAACTTAGACTGATCAGACCGCCTACGTCCAAATCCTGGCTCTGTCATTTACTAGCTGCAAGACCTTGGATAACTTCATTAACCTGTTTATGCCCCAGTTTCTTTATATATTATATGGGACAATAATATCTTCTATTTCACAGAGTTGTTTTTAAGGATATACACACATGCTTTTAAGACTGCTTGGTACATAGTAAGATCAATATGGTAGCCACTACTGTTACTATACCAAGACTTCATGGATTGCTTTTTTCTTCTGGACTCTATTGGCACATCACTCATTTTGTGATTAAACTATCTTGTATTAATATTTGTTGCATATGTCTGTAAGTTCTCCAAAGAACCCAAACCCCTCACTGAATTCTTCTATTCACAACATAACTTCTTAGACTAATTAACTGTTTTCTCACCACTTCCAATCCATTTCAATCTGGTTTCCAGGACTGCCACTTCCCTAATACAGCTCTAAGGTTCACCATGTCTTCCATGTGATTAAATTCATCGAACATTTTCAATCCTCATCTTACTTGACCTCTCCAGCAGTAACTGACATTATTGTCCACACTGTCTGTTTCTAGGAAACTTTCTCTTCCTGACTTCTTATTTCTTGCCAGTCTCCTATGCAACTTCATCTATTTTTACTCGGTCATTAAATACATGTTAGCATTTCTCAAGACTTGGACCTACCTACACATACTTCTTTTCATTCACTGTTCACTCCTGAGGATAACTCTTCTACTCCCACAGCTTCGATTACCACCTAGATTGAAATAACCCTCAAATTTACATCTCAGCTTAGACCTCTTCTCTGAGCTCCATACCTATGATGGTCTCTTGGATATTCAATAGCAACTCAAAACTTAATATGTCCCAAATCAACTCGTTATTTCCCCTTAATAAATGTGGTCCTTTTTGCTTGTTCTCTATTTAAGTGAACGCTATCACCATCGCTTCAGACACATAGTCAGAAATCTAGGACTCACCCTTCATACCTCAATTCTCTCCCCTATCTAGTCCATCATCCACTACTGTCAATTTTGCCTCATAAATCTCTCTAAAATCTAACCACTTTTCTCCACATCTGCTACTACCATAATATGCAAAGTTTTTGCAACAGCTCATTTGAATCACTTTAATAACTTTCAAAACTCGTTTACCCACATCCACTCTAGTTCTCCCTCCAATCTTTCCTCCACATGGCACCTGAGTAATTCTTTCCCATGTAAATCTGATCAGGTCATTCTTGCCCTTATCTCCCTAGCCTCTTCCTTAACTTCCTTCCTCCCCAACTTCACCTTCTACCAAAAAACAAAGCAGAAAAACCTTCGTGGCTTCTTATTGCTGTAAGGACATAGACGACACTGAACATGGCTTAAAGGCTCTGCCTGGTCTTCACTAGCCTCAGCTCTCACCATGCTTCCTCTTGCTTTCTCTGCTCCAGCTGGCCCTCTTTGATATTTTTCTCCTTTTCACGCTCCTTCCTGCTACACGCTACTCTCTCTCTCTCTGCTTGGAATGCATTTCCTTCCCCCTCTTAATCCAGCTAATTTAACATCCTTCAGGTTTTGACTTATTTTTCTTATTTCCCTGATAAAGTCAAACTCTTGTTCTGGATGTCAAGGTACCTGTGCCTATCCTTCATAGATCTTATCACTGTTGCAATTTTAGACTTATTTTGAGTAATGTTTTTGATTGCCATCTCTAATAGGTTGCAACATCTGTCAGCACAGAGATCATGACTGCTTTTGGTCACCACTATATCCCAGGTGTCTAGTCTAGTGCTTGATGCTTAATAAATGCTTAATAATTTTTTATTTAATGAATGAAGAGTAGTAGAAATCACATACCTCTGCCTCCCAAGACATGTTAGTTGTTCTTTGCTCTTCCCAAATACTAACTAGAGGGGAATAGGCTAAAATGCAGTCAGGAAGTGAGAGAATCAGGAAGAGAAAAGCAAAGCAAAAGCTTAGAACTCTCAGTTTCTCTGCTTAGACTAGTTAAGTGTTAGAAAGTATACCTCCAAACCCAAAGCCACTTTCTATGTAGTAGTAGAGGGTGAATGCAGTCTTATTCATCTGATATATCCTGAAACATTTGATGTGTCTAGAATCCTACTCCTTCAGGGCAGGCTTCCTGCCAACTCTGGCAGTCGTCTAAGTGAGCTATAACAGTACTGCTATAAAGGATCCAAAATCTTGTACAAGTTCAGACACCTCTTTACACAGTCACTTCCTGTACTATACAAAGGTACAGAATGCTTCTTTTTTTGTACAGATAAATCCACTTTCTACTGCATAGTCAACACAGTCAACATGAGGGAGTCAAGCAAGAGTTTCAAGCTCCTAGATTATGACTCTTAGAAATACTGCTAGTTTCCCAGTGAAAATACAAAGAAAAGATTCAATGTCATACTAAGTGAAGAGATGACAATTTAAGAAATGAATATTTTAGTTTTATTGGTATATTTGGACCTTTGGGACATTTCTTGCTTTTTTTTTTCAATTATTAAGGCTTATTTGAATAAGTCAACTGGGGAAATTCAGAATTGAAAAGCAATTGCCTTTTACAAGAAAGATATGGCAGGTTAAATTTTCTCAATTTCTACATTTAGAACTGGTTAAAAGCAAAATCTTTGTTCAATAAACACAAATATTGTAAAATTTATTTCAAATCTCTAATATGAACCATTAAGGCATCAAGAAAGAAATATTAATAAAGTGAAGAAAAAAGAGCAACCATTCCCATTTAATCAGTCTCAACCAGTTATTGAATTTCCTCATCTCACTTATTATAATCCATAATTATCTTAGTTTCATATCTGGACTTTCCCACAACACTATAAACAACAGTAAAGCAAAGACCATCTCTGTTTTATGTTCCATGTCATCCTCAGTGAGCAGTCCAGTTCCTGACCTACTGCACTGAATCAGTGGCAACAGAATCACTAGCAATGCTGGTTAAAAATGCAGTTTCCTGAGACCCACTCTATTATCTACTGGCTCTTTTAGATGGAGATCTGGAATCTGCAATTGTAACACTTCTAGATGGCACTACTGCATACCAAAATCTGAGGACTTAAGTAAAATCTTCCATCTGTGGAAGAGCCATACACCTACAAAAGTAACTAGAGTCACCAAAGTATTATTACTGCAAGGAATGCCTGAAATGTTAAAAACAGAAATATTAGACTAAAAGTTTGAAAGTTTAAAGTACAATAATAAAAAAAATAAATAAATAATAAAGAAAAGAAAGTTTGTATCTTTGCTATATAAGAATGAGCTGCATCTGAAATGAAAATGGCTAACACCAAAATCTAAAGCTGTTACAGAGCATTTTTAAAACTCTAAATTATACAAATATGATGTACAAGTCACTAGGAAGCAGGAACTTCAACTTGTGAAAGGAAAATAAATCTTGGGTCCCCAAAATCACTAAGCTAAGGGGAAAAGTGAAGCTGGGAACTGCTTAGGGCAAACCTGTCTCCCATTCTCTTCAAATCCCTCTGCTCACTGAGATAAATGCATATCTGATTGCTTACTTTGGAGAAGCTCATCAGAAACTCAAAAGAATGCAACCATTTGTCTCTTATCTACCTATGACCTGCAAGCTCACTCCCAGCTTCGAGTTGTCCCGCCTTTCCGGAACGAACCAATATTCATCTTACATATATGTTGACTGATGTGTGTCTCCCTAAAACGTATAAAACCAAACTGTGCTCTGACCACCTTGGGCACATATTATTGGGACCTCCTGAGGCTGTGTCACCAGCACGCACCCTCAACCTTGGCAAAATGAACTTTCTAAATTAACTGAGACCTATCTCAGATATTTGGGGTTCACAAACTTATTGACATTTTTATACTTAACACCAAGATTGTACCTTGAATATAGTATATACATTAACAGTTTAAATGAAATAATGAGTAAATATAATACATAATCCACCTAACTGACAAAAATACAGATCAAAAAACGTCAGTCCAAATGAAAAGTATAGGCTTAAGAAGATTTGTGTTCATCACTCACTGAACAAATACTGGGTACCTACTATGTGCTAGTAGGCATTGATATTAGTTTTCTAAAAATAGAATGCTGAGATAACAAAAGACTTAGTTCCTGCTTTCATGAAACACTGAAACCAATCTAATGATAAATAACAGGACGGTACTTTGGGAGCTTACATAGAAGAATTTTACCTAATCTGAAAACTGGATGAAGTATCAGAGAAGGCTTATTCAAGTGATAATTTAGTTGAGATCTACAGATTGAATGAGCTAAGAGAGGGAAGGACAATTGCAGGTAGGGAAAATAGTATCTTGGAAGACTCTGAGATAAGGGAAACCTGGCACTTTCAAGGAAATGAAAAATGGCCCATGGGATGGAGCATAAAAGTGAAAAGGGCACTACAGTGAAAATGAATTAGAGAATTAAGTGATTTGTTTTATGTGACTAGCAGAGCCGGCGCCAGAGGAAAAGGCAAGTAGGCAGGATAAAAAAGGAAACTTTATTAGGTAGCCAATGTATAGAAAGAGGAGGCGAGGTTCACTGGTCTCTGGCCGAGGAAGTCGCTCTGGCGTTCTCGGGTGACGTTCACAAGTCCGCGTCTGAGGAGGGGGCCCAGGAAGTTTGCGCTGCGTGCCTGCGGGGAGCGGCTTTTACGTCTTGGGCCTGGGAGTGGGAGGGCGGTAGGCGGGATGTGGGCAGGTCGAGGGCCCTGCGGTGGGCACGGCCAGGTAGGCTTCGGTTTCCTCCGTGGGGGGTCATGCTGCACCTGTGCAGTTGACCTGTGTCTTCCCCCGGCGCGGGAAAGTTGGTGATGAAGAACCCGGAAGTACGCCATCTTAGTCACCTTTGTTCTTTGTTTCCCTCTTCCTCCGTCCAGACATTAAGTAGTGAGCAAATCATGCCGGCACATGGTTTTGATAAGGATTCTGGTTTGTGTTAAACACAATGGGAAAGTTTAAGAGTATTTTAAGCAAAGAAGTGATAGGGTTTGGTCTGCATTTTAAAATCATTTGGGCAGGCTGAAGTATTGAAAACAGATCAAACTGCAAAAAGTAGAGTAGATTCAGATATTATTATAAAGTGACTGCATTCCTCTAGGTCAAGCTTGTCCAACCTGCAGCCTATGGGCTGCATGCGGCCCAGGACGGCTTTGAATGAGGTCCAACACAAATTCATAAACTTTCT
>NW_012119110.1:187511-189065 GCF_000951035.1 Colobus angolensis palliatus
TTTTTTTTAGCTCATCAGCTATGGTTGGTGTTATTGTATTTTACGTGTGGCCCAAGACAATTCTTCTGCCAATGTGGCCCAGTGAAGCCAAAAGATAAAACACCCTGGTCTAGGTGGTGGTAACAGTGGAAAGTAGATAAATATGAGATATTTTAGGAAGTTAAAAAAAAAATAGAACTTTTTATATCCCTTTTTTCTTCTCACACTTTGTTAACCTAACTTAATTCGTATTTTTCTGTTTTTTTTTTCAAGTTGTGACTTAACTAGTCTGTTACCTATTAAATTGGTTCAACTTACATCAACTAAACAGTAATTTAAATAGCTAGAAAACTTTATTGACACCAGAACAGTTGGGAGAAAAATAAGTAAAGCAAATAGTTACTAAATATTTACTTAACTGTAGTTACTCCTTCCATTTTACCATGGCATGCTCAAATTTCTTGCTTGGGTTTAAGACTCTGAGCTGAAAGAACATTGTCATACATAGGATATTTTTCCAAATATTCAGTTGTAGGGCAAAACACCCCTGAATTTTCATAGATCCTTGTGATTCCATGTGGACAATGATGTCACCTGTATAAAAAATCAATGGAAAGATTAACCTCAAAAAACATTTTGTGTTGTAATTGCATTTTAATCAGAGACCTCCAATAAACTCACAGCTTCTAAATTCTAGAACTTTACTGAAAAACCAAAAACTGGGCTGGGTGCAGTGGCTCACACCTGTAATCCCAGCACTTTGGGAGGCTGAGGCGGGCGGATCACAAAGTCAGGAGATCGAGATTATCCTGACTAAAAGGGTGAAATCCCGTCTCTACTAAAAATACAAAAAAAATTAGCCAGGCTTGGTGGCAGGTGCCTCTAGTCCCAGCTACTCGGGAGGCTGAGGCAGGGGAATGGTGGGAACCTGGGAGGCAGAGCTTGCAGTGAGCCAAGATTGTGCCACTGCACTGCAGCCTGGGCGACCCAGCAAGACTCTGTCTCAAAAAAAACAAAAACAAAAAAACCCCAAAAACTGTTTCCTCTGTAATGGTGTTTACGAAAAACAATCTATAAATAATGGTCTATCCCTACATGGTGGAAGCACAGCAATTAAGTGTCTCATAACAATTTAGTGTCTTGTTACACTTTAGAAGCTGAAAAACTAATAGGGAATTTCCCAGGCTCTTGCAGAAAGGTTCCACATACAAATTAGGTTTCACCTGTTACATGTATTCACATGATACTTTGACTCAGAACAGAGCTACATAAGGAGAGTCAAGGCACAACATTTATTTTGCTTGCATGAACATAATAGAGGCAACAAGAAATTGGAGTTAGAAGTTGTTAGGTGGCATCTTGATTTACGAGCTGGTTTCCTAACTTGGCAGCTTGTTGACCATGGAAGAGATGAGTGATTCTAGAGTTTCCAGCTCTGTTGCAGTTTTCTGATTATGGCAGAGGCAGTGGCCTCTTGTCAGTCCTGTTTTGTGGTAAAATTTTTGAAAGTTTTTCCTGGAAGCTTATTTTGAAAATGATTTCTTAAGTTCTTCCAAGTGAACTATATATATATAT
>NW_012119110.1:189121-205542 GCF_000951035.1 Colobus angolensis palliatus
TTAATAAATTCCTTTTTGCCTAAACTAACGAAAGGAGGTTATGTTATCCATAACTAAGAACCTTGACCGATATATCATATAAGCTAATAGTATACAGTTATTTAAGAGAATGAGGGTGACCTTTATGCATAGTCACTGGAAGATGGTGAGATTGTAAATAGTAAAAAACTGGATTGTAGAATAGTATGCTCAGAATATTCTCTTTTTTGCTTGAAAAAAATAAAATCGATGCAGGCCAGGCGCAGTGGCTCATGCCTGTAATCCCAGCACTTTGGGAGGCCGAGGCGGGTGGATCACGAGGTCAGGAGATCTACTAAAACTATAAAAATTAACTGGGTGTGGTGGCATGGGCCTGTAATCCCAGCTACTCGAGAGGCTGAGGCAGAAGAATTGCTTGAATCCGGGAAGCTGAGATTGCAGTGAGCTGAGATTATGCCACTGCACTGTAGCCTGGCGACAGACTGAGACTCTGTCTCAAAAAAAAAGAAAAGAAAGAAAGCAAAAAAAAAAAAAAAAAAAATCAATGCACATGTAAAACAAATCTTAAAGAACATTTGTTATCTGTGGAAGATAGAATTATGAAGGTGTTTTATAATATTATAGATATTTTACAATATTATGGATTTTTATGACACCTCTTGTGTATTTATTGCATTATCAAAAAATAAAAATAAAACCCTTAAAAAACAAAACAACCACAACCAAAAACAAAGAAAAAGTAAAATCACACCATTCCAAGGGTAGCCCTCAACATAATGAAGACTGAATTTCCTAACAGTTGAATGAGAAAGGAACTTGCATTGAATGTAAATTAGGAAAAAAGTAAAAATTTTCTCCTGCACACCAGTCTGCAGATTCATACACCCAAAGTTAATTTGTTGATATTTTAATCTACTTCTAATTACGAACTGTGTTTATTATGAGACTATCAAATAAACTGCTTTCCATCAACATGCAGGTGTTTTCTTTGAAGGGGATTCCAAACACGAAGGGACTGACACGTTCATATTTACTTAGCAAATAATGATCTAATCACTGGGTCAACAGTGAAGCTGAGGAAGGAGAAGACTGTTTCTAGGTGATGGAAGGTTGTTAGGCTGGACTCAGTTGTATTCTAGGTTTCAGGGTGGGGACTACTGTACTGCCTTTTCAGTCAGGCGGATCCCAAAGAACTGCTGCCTGGAGGGGAATGGGAATATGGTCTGGCTGGGAGGACAGAAAGCAGATGAAAGAAAGTGTGATATGGGTTGCAGACTCAGGGCCTTGAGCACTGTTCTTTCTCATCTTTGTGGTGAGGGATGACGGGGTGGAAATGCATTCTCCCAGTCGGATCATATCCCACTACTCACCAGTCTTATATCCCGTCGCTGCTTCACATATATTATTTACCCGGCCTGGGTGGCATTTTAGTTTGCATCCTTGATTGGGAGTCTCAGGGGCTACGAAGAAACCTTTTACCCCCAGGTAGCCGACGGGTGCGGAGCGAGTATTCGTGGAGCGGGATAAGTGGGGATGTCGCTGCGTCCTCGTCCCTTGATCTGCGGGGGACGGCCATTCTCAGGGTTCCAGAGGAGCCGGCTCCGTGTACTTAGGCTCTAGGTCGGCTCCCAAGCGCCCCGGCCCGCCGCTACACCAGCCATTTCTTACCCGCAGATACAAATCTGACACAGACACTAGCTCCTCGTGCTCTTGGCTCCCATGCCTTCCTCCACCGCGCCTCAGCACTTGCGGCTTCTTCACTCCCACAGTGCCCGCCGTAGTCAAGGCAACAGAGGTATGCCTGGTGACAGACCCGGCACCGGCTTCCGGTGGCGCCAGAGACGCGCGGGTGAAAGGTCGAGCGTCAGCCGGCCCCGCCCCCTAGCGCGCGGGCGTGCAGGACCCGCGGAGATCTTTGCGTTTCCGAAGCTCTTGGTGTGGCTGCGACCCCAGAGGAGAAGCTGGGCTCCTGGGGCTGCTGCCACCGGTGAGTGCGAGCTCGCGCTGGGGACTGGCATCTTCCTTGGCCAGCCTCTGGGCGGTGCTTGGAGGACCCAGCTCGCTGCGGCTCTGAGGCGGGAACGGGGGCTGGGGCCGAGCCCTGGCTGGGAGCCGTGGTCCCCGGAGTGTCGCTTCCAGTCTGGGGCCGGGGCGGTGGCCTGTCTGTGTGGACCAGCGATTCTCAAAGAGAACGAATCTGGGACCCTGCCGAAATGAAGGGCATGTAGTGTAGAGGTTTTTCCTTTTTATTTAGAAAGGAATGAAAGACCGGCAGTGCACCTGCTTGAATAATAAGCACGTGACCCAAAATTTTGTTCGGGCTCCGTGGGCAGGAATAAAGCTGGGTATTCCACCTCGCGCGAGGACTAGCGAGAATGTCAGAATGAGGGACTTGGGGAAAGACTGAAGAGAGAAAGGGAGCATCTTCTTCAGCATCTTCTCTCCCTCCTGCATGCAACCCTTCCTGTACATGGTCATTGGCCTGGAGAAGTTTACCCGAGTACTCCTCCACCGGCAGGGTTACTGGTGTCACTCTGCACCCAGCCGCCTCGAGCTGCGTGATTCATCGCAGCCTTCGGATCCGGAAGGATGAGCAAACTCCTTAAGTATAATCGTGCTAGGATATTGACTTTAGTGCTCGAACGGGACTTAGGCCTAGGTGGTGTGTCTCATCAGTAAACATTCACTGGGTTCTTAGTTTAAGGGGTTTAAGAAGCCTTGCTACCTCCTAGCGTTTATTATTTTTTTCTTTTGCCCCGACCTTTAACCTCTGGGCTAATGCTTACTTAATTTTTAGTCACAGGAAATAAGTAAACCATGGTGCTCAACAGTTTGGATAAGATGATTCATCTCCAGAAAAACACTGCCAACATCAGGAATATTTGTGTTTTGGCTCACGTTAACCATGGTAAGAATCCTTTTTAAGTGCTTGTTTTGATAAATAAGGGAGGTGTGTCTCTGTATGTCTCAGTGGAGTGAAGCTGTGGGCAGCTGAGAGTGGTGTTTGCTAAGAAGCAAGTCTTCTTTCCTTTAAAAGTTTTCTGTGATGTTAGGGAAGCCTGCCTTGCTATAAAGCGTTTGAATTGAACACAGTTACCTAGTGAGTAGCATTCTTCTTTATAGTATGTCATGTTGTTTTTTAAACCAGAACTTGAATTTTTTGTTTTTGAAATGGCTTTAAGTTGCTTAACAGCTTTTCAGATGAGGGTGATTAGATCCACAGGGTTGCAGATAAGATTACAGCAATATAGAGTGCTAGCATCTGTGTCCTTCTAGATGATATTCTGTTCAAAAGTGTAATAAATCTCTTTTGTCTTTTGTCACCTAGCATAAGTAAATTGAAAATCTTTACTAAACCAATTCTTCTGACCAGATTTTAAATCTATAGGTATGATCCATGACCCCTTTTAAGAAAGACATGGATTTGAATTGATGTCCCTATTTTATTTAACAGGAAAAGCTACTCTGACTGACTGTCTTATATCTAGCAATGGAATCATCGCCAGCTGCCTAGCAGGCAAGGTATGTTCTTATTTTATAAATACTTGTCGCATTTCACTATTAGCTGTCAAGAATGTAATGAACCATTTCCTGTGTTCTTTAGCGATCCAAAAGGGTATAAAACATTGTTCTTGCTTCTAAAAGCTGCCAATCCATTTTGCAAGATTAAATTGCTGATGAGTTACTTGTATATTGCTTTGTATTGCTTTATATTAATATTTTATAAGTGCAAAAGTGAGTTTTTGCGACAAGCAAATGATACACAATTTTGGAAGCTTTACCAGGGTCTTTTTTTCTTGAGGTACCATGAGGGAATCTCTCTTCTTTGCAAATTAAAGTATAAAAGTGAAACACTATTTTTCACTAACTAAAATGAATCACAGATGTTATTGAAGGATTATAGTTCCACACAATCATATAGGGAGAATTCTTACTACCACACAAGAGAAAAAAAGATTTTCATTATAAGAGAGTAAACAGAAGCGAATCTCTCTCCCTCACCAAACCAGCCTTGGTTTTCAAAATGGAAGCAAGAAGTTGGACACTGAGAGATGGATGTAATAGCGTGCAATAGTATGAATGTAAGTTCTAGCTAATTGCAGAAAATTGATTTTCTCCCTCTAAATATGTCTATGCTCATATGCCTGGAATATTTATATTCTGTTCTGAAATATTTATTGATAACATTCTAGCAATATCTTTAAAACATCATAATCTTTACCATCTGTTTTTAGTTTTTTGTGATACTTAAGAAAAAAACAAACAAGAGAACAATCAATGCTGTCCACATTATCTGGCAGCTCCATTATTGCCATTAGATGTTTCCTCAGCTTACTTTTTATGTCTAGCCACTAAAATCTATTTAGAAAGTTTATTCTCTTCTGAACAGGTTTAAGTCCAAGAAGTGCCTGCATGCACTTGCGCACTGTTTCTATACATAGCGCCAACCCCATTTTAATATAGTGAGCTGTTCTGGTTCTTCTTTGAGGACAAAAGTCTTGAGTTGCTTATGCTAGTTCTTTTTCCTGGTACTTGGGAATGCTCCCTGTGGTGTCTTGTGGTACCAACGAATTGGAAACTACTTTCAGAAAGTCAGGGGACATCATCCTGGGCCTCAGCTTTTTCAGTCTACATATCACCACTCTACTCCCATGGCTTTAATACTACCTGTATGCTGGTGACTCCCAAACTTGAATCTCTACTTCAGACCTCCTTTCAAACACCAAACCACATATTTATCTGCCTACTAGATATCTTTATTTGGATGTCCCTCAGATAAATGAAAACCTAGCATGCCCCAATTGATTATCTCACTCAGACTCACATTCCCCAGAAATAACATATCAACAAAGTTTCTATTATGAATTTGGCATCTCAGGCTAACATTCTGTTTAATTGACTTTCTCTCCCTCATTTCCATCTCTCCTTTTCAAGTAGTTTTCAAATACTGTTGATATTACGTTCCAAATATTAATTTCTTCCTTCTTGAGGCAAACATGGAATGAATGGCAAACTGATAAAATTGTCAAAAATAAGAAAAAGAAAAAAGAAGAAATCACAATGTAAAATAAACATCTATAAGGTCTGTAGTGCTATTCTCTTTCATTCTTGGTATTTGTAATTAGTTTCCTCTCTTTTGCTTTATTAACTTTATTATCTTTTAATAGAACCAATTTTTGGTTTCACTTTTTTCTCTATTGTTTTTCTGTTTTCAAATTTATTGATTCCTGCTGTTATCCTCATTTATTTCCTTTTACTTTGCTTTGGATTTAATTTGCTCTTATTTTTCTAGTTTCATACAATGAAGGTTTAGACTGATGATTTAAGACTTTCTTTTCTAATATGAACCTTAAATGCTATAAATTTTCCTCAAAGCATTACTTTAGATGCATCTTTCAGATTTTGATGTATTATATTTTCATTTTCATTAAATTCAAAATATGTTCTAATTTCTTTTGTTACTTTTGCTTAAAACCACTAGTTATTTAGGAATTTGCTGCTTAACTTCCAAATATTTGGGTATTTTCCACCTTTTTTTCTATTACTGATGTCTAATTTAATTCTGTTATGATCAAAAACACACATTGCATGATTTCAATTCTTTTATATTTGTTAAGTTTTGTTTTATGACTCTGAATATAGTTTATCTGGATGAAGCTTTCGTGTGCACTTGAAAAGAATGTGTATTCTGTTACTGTTGGCAGAAGTGCTTGACAAATGTCAGTTTGGACAACATCGTTGATAGTTTTGTTCAGGTTTTCATATCCTTATTCATTTCCCGTCTATGTTCTATAGATTACTTAAAGAGAATGTTGAAGTCTCCAACTACAAATGCATATTTTTTATTTCTTATGTTAGTACTGTAAGTTTTTGCTTTGTGTATTTGAAGCTTAGGATATTGTTTGGGAAGTGGAAGGTGGATGTGTGGTGGTTTCTCTGTTGTCCTGGTCCAGTTTCAGTCTTAGGCAGGCCCTGTGCCCCTGGGTCTCAGAAGCAGGGCTCTTGCAGAGCACCTGCCCCTTCACTTGGTGTAGTAGGTCTCTAATTTTTGGTCCCAAGACAGTTTCCTGTTCTTTCTTCATGTTCAAGGTTTAGTTTTATTTTGCTTCTTGTTATTTTTCCTTTATCTTTCATCAAGTTGCAATACATCTTCACCTATTCACTAGGGTTGTCAGAGTGATGCCTCTCCTGCAGTGGATTAATGCTTTTGTTCTGTAGGTTAGAGGTATTCAAATGCAGCTTCCTGCTTTTTTTTTCTTTTGCAACAACAACCATTCTTCTCTCCATGCCTGCACTATAAAGGAAACTTTCTGTGGTCTCCAGCCTTTCTCCCAATCTTTCTGATGATCACACAGTGAACATCCATAGGGAAGTGTCTGTGAGTCGTTTTGGAATCCCCCTTTAGTGTCTGAAGTTTTCAGAGCTTCTATACTCTCACAGTAGCTCATACTCAAGTCTTTAGCAATTAGTTAAAGATATAATGAATTATTTTATACACTTGTGTAACAGCTAGTCTCATTCCATGCCCTGCTTTGGGTGAAACAGTGCTTGCCTCCTCTCTCAACTGGGTGGAAGTTGTTTTTCCCTAAATGTCAGGCTAATTGGTTAACCTGTGATCTCAACTTTCTAAAGGATTCATACACATTTATGATTTTGTAGATTATCTGGCTTTTTCTTATTGTTATGTAGGGAACATAGTATTTCTGGCATTCTGCATTGTACACAGAATCTGAAAATTCTGGATTTCTTTATGGTGAGGTTTAAAATTACACCTTGAATTCTACAAATTCAAATTCCTTTACAGATATAGGGCTATTTTGACTTTTTATTTCTTCTTGGGTTACTTTTGGTAAATTGTATCTTTCAAAAAAAAGTTATTCATTTTAAGTAAGTTGTAAATTATTGGCATATTTTAAAAAATAATATATATTCAATGTGTGAAAAATCAGTCTTTGAGTTTTAATCACAATATTTTGTTCATTTACATTTAGTGTAATGATCTAGCTGGGCTTAAGTTCACTGTATTGCTATTTGCTTTTGATTTTTCCCTTCTTTGTTCCCATACCCCTTATTTCCTGCCTTATTTTGCATTAATAAATGGCATTTGTATTATTCCAATTTACTATTAGAATTTTGACTTTCTATATTTTAAAAATAAAAATGAATTTTTGAACCTATTATGAGATTTTTCTGGCTCAAATTTAAATGGATACTTTTACCAATACTAGCATGGAAGAACTTAAATGGATATTTTTACCAATACTAGCATGGAAGAACTTAAATGGATATTTTTACCAATACTAGCATGGAAGAACCTGTAAGCAATTTAATTCTATTTAAATCCTCTTGCCTTTTGTACTACTGTTCTAACATATTTTACTTTTATACTTGTGTAAAAGCATAATATAGTAATTTTGACTTTATGTTGTCAATATTCTTTTATACTTACACACATATTTGTTCTTTCTATGTATTTCATCCCTTCCTGCATTTCATGCTTCTATCTGGACGTTTTCTTTTAACTGAAGAATTTCCTTTAATGCTTATTGTAGTAGGTATCTTAGCTTTTTCTTTTTTTGTCTGAAAACATTTTTACTTTGCTTTAATTTTTCAAAGCTATTTTTACTAGATATATAGTTCTCAGATTTGCTGGCTTTAAAATTCTAGATCCTTCTCGCACCTTTAGCACTTTAAAGTGTCATTTCATTGTCATTTAACTTCCATAGTTTCTGTTGAAAAGTCACGTATCATTCTGTTTAAAAGTCAGATATAACTTTTTCTTTTTGTAGATAATGTACAGTTTTTCACTTGCTACTCTTAAGACTTTATCTTTAGTTGGTTTTCAGAAGTTTGACAATAGTTGTTTAGGGTGGTTTCCTATGTGTTTATTTTGGAGTTTGCTGAGCTTCTTGAATCTGTGGGCTGATTCTTTCAATTTTGGAAAAGTCTTGACCATTATCTCTTCAAATATCTCTTGATTTTTCATAGGCCTCATAACATTTTACTATATGCTGAATGTTGTGTATAAGAGAATCATAAAAACTAGAATCAATGTTATTTTCAACAGGAGACAATTTACTCTTTCCTATGTTAGAACACGGGGGAGAACACTTCATTCTTGCCAAAATCTGAGCTAGATCAGTGCTCAATGGTACCTTTAGTTAGACATAGTTTTATTCTAGTTTCAAATGTCTCAAGAACAAGACTCGAGGTGTGTTTGTAGTAAGGCCCTCATTCTGGTGGAACTCTCTCCTAAGCATTTACTCCCAAATAAGACTGTGGGATATTCCTGTGGGATTTTTCTGGCTCAGTCTTCTAGCACACCATACCCTCTCCCCTTGAAACACTCAATGAATGTCTTACATTGAAAAGCAGCTATGTATCTGGGGCTCTTCTAGATTTGTTAGTCCTAGCAGCCCACATTCAAGTGTTCCACTGCTTTCTCTTTCCCCTACTAGAGTTTCTCTGCTTATGCCAAGCTCAATCCTCAGCATAGGCCTAAACTTGACAAGTGTTCCCAGAGAAGTAAATGGCTGGCCATATCAACTCACTGAGGAAGGGCTCCTATCTCTCTGAAATTTTAGTGTTTTGCTTCTACAACTGTCTGGTGCCCTTAAAAGAAGATTTTAAAAAATCTATACTTACGTCAAGGCCCTCAGTCTGGCAATCAAGGGTCTTCCCAAACTGATCTCAGTTTACCTTTATAGAATTACACCCCAGTCTCTCATCCCTGAAAACTTCTGATCCTCACCATGTCTACTGAATAACTGTTTCATTTTTCTGGTTCTATGCTTTTTTTACTCATTTCATTCCAGTTTTTAGAATATCCCTCCTCTTTCTACATATCAATACTTACTAGTCTCTGATGCATTCTTAGCCTGGCCTGAAGTGATAACTTACCAAGTTTAAATTCTTGAAGCGCTGTTTGTTCCACTAATTTTCTTCTGAATAGTGTCTTCCCCTGATGATGTCTCATATTGGTGTCTAGTATACCAATTTCGTTTTTCATGCTATTGCTTTTTAAATTCTCAATTATAAAGTTTCCTTTTGTATAGTCAATTTTATTTTTAAATAAACATTGTATATATTTAAAATGTACATGATTTTTAACATGTGTATACATGCACAGTAAAATGATTACTTTAGTAAAGTGAAAAACATATCCGTCTCCTCACAGTAACCTTTGTGTGTGTGTGCATGTGTGTGTGTGTGTGCATGTGTGTGTGTCTGTGTGTGGTGAGCACCTGAAATCTATTCTCAGGAAATTTCCAGTATACAGTACAGTATTATCAACTATAGTCATGATGCTGTACATTAGATCTCTAGATTTATTCATCCTATACAAATTCAACTTTATACCTCTTGCCCGATATTTCCCCATTTCCTCCACTTCTCTGCCCCGGTAACCATCATTCTATCCTCTGCTTCTATGTATTCAACTCTTTTAGATTTATACATTATTATGTATATTATTACATAATATATAATGGAATATATGTGTAGTGTATATATATATATATTCATACATATATTTACACATCATAATTTATCCATTCATTGATTGATGCACATTTAGGTTGTTTCTTATCTAGGTTATTGTGAATAATGCTGCAATAAATAAGAGTGGAGATATTTCTTCAAGATACTGATTTCATTTCCTTTGAGTATACACTAGAGAAGTTGCTGGATCACATGAATGTTCGATGTTTAATTTTTTGAGAAAACTTCATGTTGTTTTCCATATGGCTGTGCCAATTTACATTCAAACCAACAGGGTACAAGGATTCCTTTTTTTCTACATCCTCGCCAACACTTGCTGTCTTTTATCTTTCCTATAATAGACATCCTAACAGGTGTGAGATGATATCTCATTGTGGTTTTGATTTGCATTTATCTGGTGATTGGTGATGTTGAGTATCTTTTCATATATCTATTGAATATTTGTATGTCTTCTTTGGAAAAATGTTTATTCAGGTGCTTTGGTCATTTTTTAATGCACATTTTTTTTTGCTATTAAGTTTCTTATTATTTTAAATATTAACCCCTTATGTGATACATGGTTTGCTCATATTTTCTTTTTTTTTTTTATTATACTTTAAGTTCTAGGATACATGTGCATAACGTGCAGGTTTGTTACATATGTATTACAACTTGTGCCATGTTGGTGTGCTGCACCCATCAACTCGTCAGCACCCATTAATTCATTATTTATATCAGGTATAACTCCCCAATGCAATCTCTCCCCCCTTCCCCCTCCCCATGATAAGCCCAGTGTGTGATGTTCCCCTTCCCGAGTCCAAGTGATCTCATTGTTCAGTTCCCACCTATGAGTGAGAACATGCGGTATTTGGTTTTCTCTTCTTGTGATGGTTTGCTAAGAGTGATGGTTTCCAGCTGCATCCATGTCCCTACAAAGGACGCAAACTCATCCTTTTTTATGGCTGCATAGTATTCCATGGTGTATATGTGCCACATTTTCTTAATCCAGTCTGTCACAGATGGACATTTGGGTTGATTCCAAGTCTTTGCTATTGTGAATAGTGCCGCAATAAACATACGTGTGCATGTGTCTTTGTAGTAGAATAATTTATAATCCTTTGGGTATATACCCAGTAGTGGGATGGCTGGGTCATATGGTACATCTAGTTCTAGATCCTTGAGGAATTGCCATACTGTTTTCCATAATGGTTGAACTAGTTTACAATCCCACCAACAGTGTAAAAGTGTTCCTATTTCTCCACATCCTCTCCAACACCTGTTGTTTCTTGATTTTTTAATGATTGCCATTCTAACTGGTGTGAGATGGTATCTCGTTGTTGTTTTGAAAGAAGGTTTGCTCATATTTTCTACCAATTTATAGGTTCCAATTTTTTGTTGATTGTTTTCTTGCTGTACAGAAACTTTGTAGTTTAGTTGAACCCATTTGTCTATTTTTACTTTTGTTACCTGTGTTTTGGGAGTCATATCCAAAAAACCATTGGCAACGTCAAAGTCAAGGAAATTTTCCATGTTTTCTTCTAGGAATTTTATGGTTTCAGGTCTTGTGTTTAAGACTTCTATTCACTTTGAATTGATTTTTATTTATGGAATAAGACTTCAATTTCGTTCCTTCATATGTGGATACTTAGTTTTCCCAATACCATTTATTTCATTTATTTGAATTTCAGATTCAGGGATTATATGTGAAGGTTTGTTACTTGGGTATATTACGTGATGCTGAGGTTTAGGCTTCTAATGATTCCATCATCCGATTGGTGAACACAGTACCCAACAGGTAGTTGTTCATCCTTTGCATGCTCCCCTCCCTCTCTTCTTTTGGTATCTCCAGTGTTTATTGTTTCCGTCTTTGTGTCCATGTATACCTAATGTTTAGCTCCCACTTACAAGTGTGAACATTCAGTATTTGGTTTTCTGTTTCTGTGTTAAATTGCTTAGAATAATGACCTCCAGTTGTATACTTGTTCTCAAAAATAACATGATTTCATTTTTTATGGCTGCATAGTATTCCATGGTATATATACATTGCATTTTCTTTATATGATTCACCATTGATGGGCATCTGTGTTGATTCCATGCCTTTGCTATTGTGAAAAGTGCTACAATGAACGTACAAGTGCAGACAGAAGGATTTATTTTCCTTTGGTTATATACTCAGTGATGGGATTGCTTGTTTGAATGGTAATTCTACTTTTAGTTCTTTAGTTTAGTTTAGTGTAGGTTGAAGTCAGAAGATGTAATGCCTCTCGCTTTATTCTTTTGGTTTACAATTGCCTTGGCTATTCAGTCTCTTTTTGGGTTCCATATAAATTTTAGAATAGTCTTTCTCTAATTCTGCAAAAAAAAAAAAAAAATGATATTGGTAATTTGTAGATTGCTTTGTGTAGTATGACATTTTAATGATACTGAATCTTCCTATCCATGATCATAGAATGCTTTTCCATTTGTGTAGTCTGTATCTGCTTCTCAGTCACCAAAAGCACCTGATAAAATGATATATATATAGACTGATTAGGGGACTTCCAACCTAAGAAGTTGCCCTGGAACTTCTGGAAGTTGCCCTGGAAACTTAATTCTTATCTTGGCTCATCTCTTCAAAACAGATGCCTCTTTTGTTGGTGACCTCAGATACACTGTTCAGAAGTACTCAAAGTATTCATTCTTTCACCTCACATTTGAGAGCCACCCCACCATTTTATTGAGTTCAGCAAGCCAGCCCTGCATTTCTAAACCCTTTTCAGAAGTCCAAACTTACTTACTTTGATTGATGACATTGGCTTTTCAAAAAATTACTATTTTTTTTTAGAGGTAGGGTCTCACTATGTTGCCCATTTGGAGTATAATGGCTATTCACAGGCACAATTAGGGTGCACTACTGCTGTGAACTCCAGGACTCAAACCATCTTCCTGCCACAGCCTCCTGAGTACCTGGGACTATAGGTGCAAGCCACCATGCCCAGTTGACATTAGCTTTATATACTTAATATTTCCTCAGTAACCGTTTATGTCTTATTTGGCACCTGCGAAACCCTCTTCAATGATTACACCTGTTTAAAGGTGTAATTTACTCCAAGTCACCTGCCTTTATCCATGGAGTATTCAAGTTTCTTTCAGAATGAGAATTTGGAGGGTGATTGTAGAAATATAAAACCAGGCTGGGCATGGTGACTCATGCCTTGTAATCTCAGCACTTTGGGAGGCCAAGGCGGGTGGATCATAAGGTCAGGAGTTCGAGACTAGCCTGGCCAACACAATGAAACCCCGTCTCTATTAAAAATACAAAAATTAGCCGGGCATAGTGGCGCATGCCTGTAATCCCAGCTACTCAGGAGGCTGAGGCAGGAGAATCTCTTGAACCCGGGAGGTGGAAGTTGCAGTGAGCCGAGATCACGCCACCGCCCTCCAGCCTGGGAGACAGAGTGAGACTCTGTCAAAAAAAGAAAAGAAGAAGAAGAAGAAGGAGAAGGAGGAAGGAGGAAGAAGGAGGAAGGAGAAAGGAGGAAGGAAGAAAGAGAAAGAGGAAGAGGAAAGAAGAAAGAAGAAGAAATACAAAACCAACTATCTATAGTAGACAGTTTATCCCCCAGAAAGCTTTTTAAGCTGAAAATGTTTCTATAGATTTCAGATTTCCTTCTGATAGCTAAAATTTGTTTCTGTATAACAACAGAGTAGTGCCCTATAAGCCAGTTCAGTGCACATTAAATGGCTGTACTTGGAATTATGAATCTGAGGCTTGTGCAGTGAGGCTGTAGCTCTCTGGAGTCAGTTGGCCAAGTGGGATTCCTGAGGACTGAGCAAATACACGCACAGCAGGATTTTGTCCTAAGTTTTCTTAGGGATCTTATCCAAAAACACCATTACTTGAATTTCCCAGCTTCGTTTTACAGGGAGACTTCCTTGCTATGTGTACTCCCACCTCTGTATGTCACATCATTTTCTCAGAGAAGTACAGCGTAAAATAATAACCAGCATTTGTAGGACACTTCTTGTGGGCCTTCTTGGGCAAATAGACATTCTCATGGAATGATCTAAAATTGTTAAGTTCTTGCACTTGCTCTGAAGTCATTTATAATCTAATTGCTGGTCTTCCTGGTATGAGCAAAGTTGTTTGCTTGTTAATAAATTCCTACCATATACCCAGAGTTGTGGGTTTTTTTCTATCTAGCTAGGGAAAACACTGAAGAGTTTTCTAATAAGGAAGAATGATCTGAGTGTCTACCTGCTTTGGAAAAGATGTCTGCTGTGGATAGGAAATGATTTTGTATCCAAAAATCCTAGTACTAATTTGGAGTGTTGTAAAGGTCAGGGCAGCAAATGCTAGAGAATGGGATTAATAAAAGGTGATAGTGTTCTGCATGCCTTTGAATAACTAATTTTTACTCCATTTTGACTACCTTGCAACAAGGTAGGTTAAGTGCTGTACTCTTAAGGAAGTCCGTGTACAAGTGTGTGCCTTACAATGCTCAAGTGGTTGCTCACTAACCAATGGAAATAAATGACTGTTGTTTCCACAGAATTGCTTCACAGATTCTAAATGCTGTCTCTGGGACACTGGATTCTGCGCCCTTCAAGATAAATTCCATAATCAAGGGCCTAGCCCTGAATAGATTGGAGCCCAAAAATCTCACTGAAGCAAACAGATAACAGGCCAGTGAAGAATCGGAGACAAACACTCCTGGAATAGGAATCCACTACTCACCTTTATTTTAAATTGATATATAGAAATTAATATTATTATGAAATGCACACATTTTAAGTGTTAAGTTTGATGTTTTGACAGTTGTATACGTCTGTGTAGTAACTACCAATAGAAGACATAAAACATTAAAATTCACCCAGAAAGTTCTCAAGTACATTTAAATCACCCCTGAGCACCTCCCCACTCCAGTGATCACTTCCTGATTTTTATCACTAAAGATTTGCGTTACCTGCTTTTGGATTACATATAAATGGCATCATATTATAATGTACTCTTTTGCATCTGGCTTCTTTCACTGATAATGCTTTAAAGACATCCATATTGTATGTATCAGGACATTGCTCTTTATTGCTGAGTAGTATTTCATTCTGTAAATATACCACAATTTGTTTATTCATTTTCCTAGTGAAGGACTTTTAGGTTGTTTCCAGTTTGGGGCAGTTATGAATAAGGATGCTGTCGATGTTCTTACACAGCCTTTTGTTTTTGTTTTTTGTGGATATACGTTTTCATCTCTCTTGGATAAATAACAGTAGAAAATTACTGGGTCATATGGTAAGTGCATGTTTATTAGAAACTGCCCTCTTGTTCTCCAAAGTGGTTTCACCATTTTGTACTCCCATCAGTGATGTATGAGAGTTGCAGTTGCTTTACATGTCTGTCAACATTTACATTGTCAGTGTTTTTTATATTAGCCATTTTAGCACATATGAAATAACTGATTTTAATTTACATTTCCCTGATGATTAATGATGTTGAGCACTTTTTCATATGCTTATTTTTCACTTGTATATCTTTCATGGAGTGTCTTTCATGTCTTTTCTCATTTTAAAGTTGGAAGTCTTTTTATTGTAGGTATTATTCTTTGTATTCTGGGTATAAATCCTTTGATGGATAGATATGCTATGATTTTTTTAAAGACTCTGGTTTGTGTATTCACTTATTGGGATCTTTTTATGAACAATTTTTTTTGATAAAATCGACTTTATCAGTTTTTTATTTTGTGGGTTTATGACCTCTAAGTCACAAAGAACATATTTTCTTCTAGACGTTTTATGGTTTGGGATTTTATATTTAGGTCTGTGATCCATCTCAAATCAATTTTTGTGAACAGAATGAGGTTTAGTTTTTTTCAACATGGATATACAGTTGTTTCTAGTAAGTCTTTAAATTAGTAAATCCTTCCCTTTTGTTCTTTTTCAAGATTGCTTTGGTTATTCTTGATTCTTTGTCATAAAAGTTTTAGAATTAGCTCATCTCGTTTTTCAGACTTAGCTGTGCTGGGTGAGCTGTGTTCATGACACTGCATTCCAGCTTGTGTGACAGCAAGACCCTGTCTAAAAAAAAACAAAAACAAAAAATAAACTGCTAGAATCTTGTTATGGGGTTTTGTTGAGTCTATATGTCCATTTAGAATGAAAATTTTAATAGTATTGAGTCAGCTAATCCATGAACATACTATGTCTTGTCATTTATTTAGGTATTAATTTTTTTCTCAGCAATGTTTTGTAGCTTCCCTTGCATAAGACTTGCATATCTTACATTAGACTTTTTCTTAAGCATTTGATTTTTTAAATATTTTTAATTTTCTTTCTTTTTTTTTTGAGAGGGAGTTTTATTTTTGTTGGGGTAGGCTGGAAAGCAGTGGCATGATCTCGGTTCACTGCAACCTCTGCCTCCCAGGTTCAAGCGATTCTTCTGCCTCAGCCTCTTGAGTAGCTGGGATTACAGGAATGCACCACCATGCCTGGCAAATTTTTGTAGTTTTAGTAGAGACAGGGCTTCATCATGTTGGTCAGGCTGGTCTTGATCTTCTGACCTCGTGGTCTGCCCATCTTGGCCTCCCAAAGTGCTGGGATTACAGGCATCAGCCACTGTACCCAGCTAATTTTCATTTTTCAGTTGTTTGTTGCTAGCATCTAGAAATACAATCGATTTTTTGTTTGTTTAGAGTTGAGTCTCGCTATGTTGCCCAGGTTGGTCTCAAACTCCTGAGCTCAAGGGATTCTCCTGCCTCAGCCACCCAAGTAGCTGGGACTTTAGTCATGTGCCAGTATGCCTGGCTGATTTTTGTATGCTAATCTTCAATCATGCCAACTTGATAAATTCATTTATTCTAGAAATAGTTCTTGTATATTCCATACAATTTTATATTAAATACATACACAGCAGTCTAGTCTGCAAATAATGTTTTTACTTCTTTTTCTGATTTTATTACTTTTCTTCTTTTTTTTTTTTTTTTTTT
>NW_012119110.1:205592-223516 GCF_000951035.1 Colobus angolensis palliatus
TCAATCTTAGGGATAAAGGTCCTAATGTTTCATCTGCAAATAATGTTTTTTTTTTTTTTTTTATTTTATTTATTTTTCTTTTTTTTTTTTTTTTTTTTTTGCCTTTCTGCCCTGACTACAATATCTAGTGCAATGTTTAATGTGTGGTGAGAGCAGACACCTTTCCTTGTTCTCTCAATCTTAGGGATAAAGGTCCTAATGTTTCATCACTAAGTATAATGTTAACTGTAAGTTTTTCATAGACCAGCCCAAAGAAGTTCCTTTCTATTCCTAGTTTGTTGAGTTTTTATTAGGCAGGGTTTTTAAATTTTGTGAGTTGCATTTTTAGCTTCTAATAAGATTATTATGTATTTCTCTTTTTTTTTTTTGTTAAGTTGATATATTATAGGGGTTGGAAAACAAGTGGGGCCCATGGGCCAGATCCAGCCCATGGACAGTTTTGCTGTTGTTGTTTTAGAGACAGTCTTTACTCTGTTGCTCAGGCTGCCAGGCTGGAGTGCAATGACTCGATCATAGCTCACTGCAGCCTTGAGCTCCTGGACTCAAGCGACCCTCCTACCTCAGCCTCCTGAGTAGCTGTGTCTTCAGGTGCATGTCACCACACCAGGCAAATGTAAGAAATGTTTTGTAGGTCTTGCTGTGTTGCCCATGATGGTGTCAAACTCCTGGCCTGAAGCACTCCTCCTGCCTTGGCCTCCCAAAGTGCTGGGATTAGAGGTGTGAGCCAACACACTCGGCTGCCATGGACTGTTTTTGTTTTTGTTCTGAGACAGGGTCTCTGTCACCCAGGCTGGAGTGTGGTGGCATGAACGTGGCTCACTGCAGCCTCAACTTTCTCAGCTCCAGCGATCATCCTGCCTCAGCCTCCTGAGTAGCTGGGACCACAGGTGTGTGCCACTAAACCTGGCTAATTTTTCTTTTTCTTTTTTGCAGACATGGAGCCTTGATATGTTGCCCAGATTGATCTGGAACTCCTAGGCTCAAGTGATCCTCCTGCCTTGCCCTCCCAAAGTGTTGGCATTACAGGCATGAGACACAGTGGCCAGCCTATTGCAGTGGTTTTTGTCTTTTCTGTTTTTTTTGTTTTTGTTTTTGTTTTTTTTTGAGACTGACTCTTGCTCTGTCGCGCAGGGTGGAGTGCAATGGTGCGATCTGCAACCTCCACCTCCCAGGTTTAAGTGATTCTCCTGCCTCAGTCTCCCAAGTAGGTGGGATTATAGGCACATGTCACCAAGCCCAGGTAACTTATATTTTTAGTAGAAATGGGGTGTCACCATATTAGCCAGGCAGGTCTTGAACTCCTGACTTTAGGTGACCTGCCTGCCTTGGCCTCCCAAAGTGCTGGGATTACAGGTGTGAGCCACTGCACCTGGCCCTATTGCAGTTTTTAATATACATGAGTTCTCTCAGCTTTTGTCTATCAGAGAATGTCCTTACTTTTATTTTCGAGGGGTATTTTAGTTGGATATAGGACTCTATGTTGACCTTTTATTTCTTCTTTCAGTATTTTAAAGAAGTTATTTTTATTGTACTGAGGCCTCATTTGTTTCTGGTGAGAAGTCATTCATCATTTTAATTTTTATTTCCCTTTCCATAATGTGTGGTTGTTCTCAATGGCTGCATCTGTGCATTATATTTACTTTTCAGTAGATTGACTAGGATATGTCTAGGGATGTTTTTCTTTTTATAGAGTTTACTGAACTTCTTGGATCTATGCTGATGTCTTCCGTTAATACTGGTTCTTTCTTGGCCATTATGTTTACATTTTTCTCTCGTCTCATACTCTCTTGCTTCTCTTCTTTGGAGATTCTAGTTATATGTATATTAGATGATTTGGTATAAACCTACAGATCTCAGATGATTTTTCCTCTGCCCTTTTTCCTTTTGGTTTTCAGTTTGGATACTTTCCATTTGACCATCTTTAAGATTTTTGATGCTTTCCAAGGTTAACCTGTTAAACTTGTTTATTGAATTCTCCATTAAAAAATTTTTATTTTTAGTTATTTATGGATACATAGTTGCACTGAATTATTCATTTCTAATATTTTTATTTCTAGCGTTTCATTATATTTGTATAGTTACAATTTTCTGCTGAAATTTCCTACTTTTTCATACATGTTTTCCACATTTTCCACTCTACTTTTCAGCATTTTAATCAGTTATTTTATTGGTTTTTTTCCTTTTTTTTTTCCTTTTAATCAGTTATTTTAAAGATCCAAACTGATAACTCAACATGTGGGTCTTTTCTAGTTCTGCTTCTGTTGAGCCCTTCCTTTCCCTTACCACGAATCTTATTTACTTGCTTTTGCATGTCTTGTATATTTGATTGGATGATGGACGTTTTATATTGGGGAAAAAAAAGAAATTGAAGCAAATATTTACTTCTAAAACAGGGCATGCCCTTTGGTTTTAGTTTTGTTAGGCTAATTTAATGGTGGCTCAATCTGATGTATATGAGTTCTAGATTGGGGCTTCATTGCAGTTTTAGTTTAGTTTGATTCAGTTTGCGTCTAGCTTCAAATATTTTGAATGAAGGTAGAATCAGAACTCTCATCTCACCAGGGCCTGAATTTTGGGCATTGGCAAGATTCCAGAGATCTGAATTTGCTTCATAGCTAAGCCACCAGCTTTTATCACTGTGGGAGATCTTTCCCTGCTTTACAACCTTGCTGCTAGGATTTTTTTTTATCAATGGGCTGGGGGACAGGAGGATATTTTTCTCAACTCTCATGTGTGCCCTGCCCTTTTGAAGAGGAATGCCCACAATGCCTAGGGGATGGGTTTCTCAGCATTTCTGACCCCACTTAACCTCCAAGAGTGCCTCGTTGGATTTCACAACAATCCTGCCTCTGGTTTCATTTTTAAAAGGTATTTTGCCCTTGAGAGAAGTCAAGCTCTGTCAGCTTTCTTTCTGTTATCTACAGCTTTAGAGTACTACACCTTGCTGTACCTGGTCATCATCTAAGGGGTAAGATTGGTTGGAAGCCTTCATCTCTGGATTTGGGTCCTCTAGGTTCTAATGTCAAACCAGCCCCCAAGTGGTTGTGAAAATTTTGTTAAATTTCAACAAGTTTCTCTTTTCCCCCCCATAGTATTCATCTTCCTACTATAGTTCAACTAGGAATAACAAGAGCTAGGGAGTCTCTTCTCTCCTGTGAAGGACTTGGCAATTTCTGGAGTTTGGATCATTTAGGTTTCTTTGGTTTTTGTTTTTGTTTTGAGACAGGTTCTCACTCTTACCCAGCCTGGAGTACAGCCTGTAGTGATCTCAGCTCACTACAGTCCCTCTGCCTCCCTGGCTCAATTGATCCTCCCACCTCAGCCTCCTGAGCAGCTGGGACTACAGGCGTGTACCACCAGGCCCATCTAAATTTTGTATTTTTTGTCGAGACAGGGTTTTGCTATGTTGCCCAGGCTGATCTCAGACTTCTGAGCTCAAGAGATCTGCCAGCCTTGGTGCCCCAACGTCCTGGGGTTATAAGCATAAACCACTGTACCCAACCTAGATTTCTTTGTGTCCTTAGCTTTCTGATGAGTTAAACATATTTTTTATTTTCTAGCTCATCTGGCCTGTTGTTGTTGTTTGCTAGAGTGCGAGGTATAGTCCCTTGTGACTTCATATCAGTAGTGAATTTCAGAAATAGGAGTTTATTTTTGTAATAAAAACATTTTTTTTAGGTCAGGTGCAGTGGCTCATGCCTGTAATCCCAGCATTTTGGGAGGCCAAGGCAGGTGAGTCACCTGAGATCAGGAGTTTGAGACCAGCATGGCCAACATAGTGAAACCCTGACTCTACTAAAAATACAAAAATTAGCTGGGTGTGGTGGTGGTCGCCTGTAATCCCAGCTACTTGGGAGGCTGAGTCAGGAGAATCGCTTGAACCTGGGAGGTGGAGGTTGCAGTGAGCCGAGATCATGCCACTGCACTCCAGCCTAGGTGACAGAGTGAGACTCCCTCTGAAAAAATAGAAAAAAATATTTTTGAAACAGTTCTCACTGCCACACTGGCTGTGGAGTGCCATGACATGATCATAGTTCACTGCTGGCTTGACCTTCTGGACTCAAATGATCCTCATGCCTCAGTTTCTTGAGTAGCTGGGACCACAGGCATGTGCCACCATGTCTGGCTAATTTTTGTATTTCTTTGTAGAGTTGGGGTCTGCCCTTTTCTCCCACTGCCATTTTCTCACTCAGATAGGGACACTGAGGTCTAGAGGAAAAGTCACCTGTCCAAGGTCACAAATCTAGGAGGGGACCCAGGTCCTATCATGCCACCAGGACACCTGTCTACTCAGTTTTAAATTTTTTGGAGATAGGATTTCGCTCTGTCAGCAGGCTGGAGTACAGTGGGTGAGATCACCGCTCACTGCAGCCTCAACCTCCTGGGCTCAAAGTGATCCTCCAACGTTAGCCCGTTGAGTAGCTAGGACTATAGGCATGTACCACCACCATGGCCAGCTATTTTTAAAGTTTTTGTGTAGAGACAGTTCTCACTATGTTGCCAACATGGTCTCAAACTCCTGGGCTCAAGTGGTCCTTTTGCCTTGACCTCCCAACGTGCTGGGATTACAGGCATGGGGCACTCCGCTCAGTCCCATGTTATATTTCTATGGGACAGCTCTGGTCTGGACTGTGCCACTCTCCCTGGACCTGATCCCATAGGGCTGGTCGGCAGCTACCCTACTCCAACATGACCACCTGCATCCCCAGTGCCACAGGAGCCCCCTGCCCCCATGAGGCAGTGGATGCACATTGTTGATCATGAGATGCATGGTGGTCTTGGGCATGAGACCAACCATGTGGTCACACACAGTCTTGTTGACAATGGCCATGTCGGAGTCCACCAGGTTCTGGGTGGTCTCCGTTTGTTGCACCAGCTGTGGTTCCATGGAATGCATGAAGCTGTCAGAGCCATTCTCCTTGGCCTTGTGGGCCTGCCATGGAGAACACAAGGGCATCAGGATGGCCAGGGCATGCAGCCAGGCTCCAGGAATTCCCAGGATCTCAGCCCCTCCAAAATACCTGGGACCTTGAGGCACAGAGAGAAGTAACTGTACTGAACACACACCCAGCTCCCTACACGCTCTAGAGGGTTTCAGGTCTCTGCATTTCAGGACTCCAGACTCCCCTGATCAAGCCTCATCTTACTTCTCACTTTAGTACCCAGAATTTGCCTCCATTTCCCAATCCAGAAATTAGAAAAGAACATCTCCAGGTCCCTTGCTTGAAGACCTGGCCAGAGCTGGTGCCAGACTGCAGACGCCTGGCAGGAGGCAAGAGAAGGGCATACTCACTTCTCCCTTCTCCTGGGAGGCCCACGCACCAACATTGCTAATGCCACTGCCACTAGGCAGCACAGCCAAAGTAGATGCACACAGAGAGGAGAAGGGGAAAGGTTGAGTGAACCTGGGACACTGCACCCCAACTTTAATGTGTTGTTGAATTCAATTTGCTCATATTTTGTGGAGGGTTTTTGCATCAATATTCATCAGTGATATTGGCCTGTAGTTCTCTGTTTTGGATGCATCTTTGGTGTTGGTATTAGGGTAATACTAGCCTTGTAGAATGAGTTTGGAATAGCTGGGTAAGGTCTCTAGTTTTGGAATAGCTTGAGTAAGGTTGGTATGAGTTCTTCTTTAAATGCTTAGTAGAATTCAGCAGTGAAGCACCAGGTCCCAGGCTTTTCTTTGCTGGGAGACTTTTTATTACCACTTTGATCTCAGTATTTGTTATTGGTCTGTTCAGGTTTTGGATTTCATCATGGTTCAATCTTGCTAGGCTGGATGTGTCTAGAAATGTATCCATTTTTAGTAGATTTTCCTATTTCTTTGCATATAGTTGCTTATAATAACCACTACTGATCCTTTGAATTTTTGCAGTATCAGTTGTAATGTTTCCTTTTTCATGTTTGATTTTATTCACTTGGGTCTTCTCTCTTTTTTTCTTAGTCTTAGTTAGGCTAAAAGTTTCTCAATGTTGTTAATCCTTTATGAAAACCAACTTTTCAATTCATTGATGCTTTGCTTTCTTCATTTATTTTGCTCTGATCTTTATTATTTTTTTTCTTCTACTAATTTTGGGTTTGGCTTGTTCTGCTTTTCTATTTCTTTAAGGAGCATTGTTAAGTTTTTTATTTGATGCTTTTCTACTTTTTAAAAGTAGGTGTTTATAGCCATAAACTTCCCTCTTAGTCTTGCTTCTCTCATGTCCCATAGGTTTTGGCATGTTGTGTTTCCATTATCATTTGTTTTAAGAAATGTTTCAGTTTCCTTCTTAATTTCTTCATTGACCCCCTGGTCATTCCAGAGCGTATTATTTAATCTCCATGTGTTTGTATAGTTTCCAACATTTCTCTTGTTACTAATTTCTAGTTTTATTCCATTGTGGTCAGAGAAGACATTTGATATTATTTTAAATTTTTTAAGACTTGTTGTTTGACCTAAGATATGGTCTATCCTTGAGAATGATCCATATGCTGAGGAAAAAAAATGTGTATTCTGTAGCCCAAGGGAGAAGACACCTGCCCACACTCTCCTACAGCGCACAGCGCTCTGCTCAGGGATGGGGCAGTGGTGTGCTGTTGTTATACAAGGGGTTCTGTCGGAGAGAGAACAGAAATCTGTTCTGTAATGTTTACCATTTTCCGTGGTGCAAATATTCCATGGCTCATGTCAGGCTGCCACCGTCTTCTCAGCCTGAGCTTGTTTGTACCCACCCTCGGGAAGGCTATCCAAGTATTTGAAAGGATGTGGGTGTGGTGATCTAAAGTATATCTTTATTAGATACACTTCAAGCCCAGTTATGCTATGGTTCTTGCAGACTCATAGAGGAGCTACTTGGTGGTCTCGGATAAGATCTGGAAGAATTCTCTGGGCTACCAGGCAGTAGAAACTCTTATTCCCTACCTGTAATTTCTCTCCAAAAAAATTGTCTGTGTGTCTGTGTGTCTGTCTGTCTGTCTCTCTCTCTCTCTTTCTCTCTGCTGAGCCACTTGGAGCTGGGCCACTTGGACTGACACAGCATCCCTATGGCCACCACCACTGGGACTGCACTGGGTCAGACCTAAAGCCATCAAAGCACTGGGTCTCACTCAAGGCCCACTGTCAACACTGCCTGGCTATTGCCCATGTTCACTCAATGTCCTGGGGCTCTACAGTCAGCGGGTGGCAAAGCCAGTGAGGCTTGTGTCTTTCCCTTCAGGGCAACCAGTTCCCTCAGGCCCTGGTGCGTCCAGAGACGCTGTGTAGGAGCCAGGGACTGGAGGCAAAAAGCTTAGAAACTTAACCTGGTGCTTTATTCTACGGCAGCTGAGCTGACGCTGAAACCATGAGACAAAGTCCTTCCCACTCTGCCTTTCCCTTTCCACAGCTAGAGGAGCCTTGCCCTGTGACTACCACCACAGGCCCACAGGGAGTGCTGCCAGGCTACTGTTGATGTTTACTTAGGACCCAAGGGCTCTTAAGTCACTTGTGGTGAATGCTTCCAGGCCTGGGACTCACCCTTCAGGGCAGTGGGCTCCCCTCCAGCCCAGGGCAGGTCAAGAAATTCCGTCTAAGAGACAAGGCCTAAAATCAGTGACCACAGGAGCCTATTTGGTGCTCTACCCCACCATGGACAGGCAGGTACTTAAGCTGCAAGACAGAGTCCCTTTTACCTTTCCCTCTCCTTTTCTCAAACAGAAGAGGTCTGTCACCACAGCCACCAAAGCTGGGAATGTGCTGGGTCCCACCTGAAGCCAGCATGTCTCTGAGCCTTATTCCAGGCCCATAGCAGACTACCTGGGTACCACTGTTGGCTGTGCAGGGTGGTGCACGCATTTGGGCTTGGGAAGAGGGAGGAAAAGAACACGCACAGGAAGGTCACAGTGTAAGCAACAGTATGGAGGTGGGAAAGTTCAGCTCATGGATAGAAAAAGTTGATCCAATTTGGCAGGGCCCACAGGGAGATTTGGTGGGGTGGTGAGAGGTGGGCCACGTCAGAAAGAACCTTGAATGCCAGGCTGAGGTGGGAGGCATTTCCTGTTGTATGGAAGGTGCCGTGAGGTGGTGGGGAGGGTAACATGATGAAAGGATATTTGGGAGGATGGATCTGGCATCGGTGATTGGTAGGGGTAAGGAGTGAACAAAGCCAGAGGCCAGAAAACTGGACAAACAGCCCAGAGTTCAGGCTTAGCTGTTCAAAGGCAGTTTCTACACTGAATTTCAGTGTGGATCCAAGCATGCATGGGGTAGATGATTTGGAAAAGCAAAACCATTCCCTTCCCATTACAACACAGTTTCCCAGGTGAGCTCATCACCAGAGTCCTACAATGCAGACAGTCGAACTACCCCAAACTCTGTCCCTAGAAGCTGTGACCCAGAGGGAGCCCTTGTCAGCTGTAGCCCGAGGACACTGCAGCCTAAGCAGGACTGCACCTGTTCCCTCCCAGGAGCCTCATCTCTGTCTGGCCAGGCTTTTGCTTCAAATGTCCTCAACTTTGGCTTCAAAATCTGTTGGGTCAGATTCATGAGAGCTCTGGCCTTCTTTGGTTTAGGGATTTTTAAATAGTGTTTTCAAGCAGGCAGTAGATCAACTCTGCTTGCTTACTTCTGTGTGCATCTCCTGTTCCCTGGCCCCAGATCTTCTTTTTCCTTGGTTTATCCTCTCATTGTGTTGCAGCACATCTTTCAGTAGCTTCCTGAGACAGAGTGAATGGAAGCCAAGCTTTCTGACCTTCACGTAGTTTAGAATGTTACTGTTCTACCCCAACTTCTGATTAATAGTTTGATTGGATATAACGCTGTAATTTAAATGTAACTTCTCATCACATTGGGAAACATTGCTCTATTATTTTCTAGTTCCCAGTGTTGTTGGGAAGAAGTCGGTGCCATGTGGAGTCTTGGCTCTTTATATATGACCTGTCTTTTCTCTCTGAAAGATTTTAGGATTTTCTCTCTGTTCTTAGTTTTCTGAAATTTCCCAATTATGTGCCCTGTTGTAGATCCTCATTCACTGTGCTAGTCACTTGGTAGACTCTTTTGAACTAGAAAATCATGTCCTTCTATTACAGGAAGCCACCAGCAGGTTTGTGTGAGCTGAGTAATCACATTATTTTCTCCCAAGGACAAGAGGTATCAAGGCTCTGAGCACCTTATAAGTGGATATGGGGAAAGGGTACCTGAAGTGAATCCAACAAAGCTGCAGCACCCACTGAGCTCATGTCCTAGGGCCAGGCTCTGCCTGAGGACAGTGGACATGGGTGAGATCCACTTCCTGCCCAGTCCCATGGTAGGGCTCAGGACACACATGGTCCAGGAGGCCCCCAGCCCCGGGCTACATTTACATGCACCTGCCTGCATGTAGCAATCAGTGAGCCACAGGACAACTTAGGGGAAAGGGCAGCTCCAGAGAGCAGGATAGGAGGGAGGTAAGTAATCATGGGGTGGGGAGTGGCCTTGTTGGGAAGGGGCAAAGGCAGGACCATGTGTTTTGTGTGTGTGTGTGTGTGTGTGTGATGTGTATTTTCGAAAATGGAGAGAACAATTTGTCTGCCCCTTTTCTGGCCACTGCACCCCATTTTTCATGAAGTTTTTCTTCCCATCATGGACTGAGTGTCTCTGTCTCCTCTAAATTCATATGTTGAAGCCCTAACCCTCTGCATGGCTGTATTTGGAGATGAGGCTTCTCAGGAAGTCATTAAGGTTAAATGAGGTCCTAAGGTTGGGGCCCTGATTCAGTAGCATTAGTGTTCTTATGAGACGAGACACTAGAGAGTGCAGTCACTCTCTGCACAAATACAAAGAAGAGGTCACGTGAGCACACAATATGGCAGCCAGCTACGGGACAAGAAAAGAGGACTCAGAATGTAACCTACCTTGCTGGCACTTTGGTCTTGGATTTCCCAGCCTCCAGAACTGTGAGAAATAAATGTTTGTGGTTTAAGCCACCCAGTCTGTGGTATTTTGGCATGGCAATGTGAACTAATTCGTCTCCCCACCCTACTTCAACCACATGACACTAGAGGAGTTGGCAGTTTTAGTGTCCCAACTACCCAGCCAATCCAGACCACACCAAACAGAAACTTTCTTCTGGAATTTCTGAATAGGAACTAATGGACGGGAGCACTATCCTTTGTTGGGGGCAAAGCCAGGAAGATGGAAGTCTCATGCTACCAACAGCCTGACTCCAACCTTGTGGGGAAAGTTTCTCTGAGAGCACAAAACTGATCTGCAGACTGAGGTGGAGACAGAGACAAGGGAAAGAGCCTGCAAATCCCGACAGCACTGGTGACTCTGAGACCAGGTATTCCTGAGGCCCAGCTGTTCCCTGCCCTGCACGTGGCTAACTTCTGACCAATGAACTTCCCTTCTTGCCTAAGGCAACTCAAGTGAATTTTCTGTCACTCACCCCCAAAGAGCCCTGACTGCAGTGGCAGGGCATGGCAGGGCTGGGCTGGCTGTGGTAGAGGACAGTGTGGGTAGAATCAGCTGTGACAGGCACACGGGAAGTGCAGTTATCGAGTGGACTCCATGAGATCTTCCTCCAGCCCCAACTGTGAGCAAGGCTAGGCTCATACGCTCAGTAGGTCAGAGTGAGGGATTTGGTCAGAGGTGCCATGCTCAGGGCCATCTTTCTATGAGTCAGACTCTTCAGCATCAAAGGCTTTGCCATCAGAGATAGTTTTAGTCATATCTTGGGTTCACTTTATTAATTGCTATTCCCCTGTTTTCAGGATCTTTACACTAGGCTGCCCCACGTGGATGTTAGGAAGCCATAGGCATCCTGCCCAGAAGCCCAGACCACAAAAAGGACTTCCACCAGCCTGCCCAGGGTTCCAGAGGGCAGGACCAAGGGGTGGTGGGAGGATCCCAGCCTGGGAAGTCATGACATGCCCACCACTCTTGATCTGTCTTCTGGAACTTTTCACCTCTCCAGTTTGGGTCCTGGTGGGACACACATGGTAAAGACAATGAACCTCCATGTCTCCGACTAGTTTTCCCATCAGAAGTGGTCGTTCCGCCAGTCACCCTCTTCCACTAAAACTGGACAGACCAAGGGCCACTTTCCTAATGGATGGGTCTTCTTGGTCCATCTCATGCTCCCAACAGAGTTCCCTCCCTACGATGGGAATGTGCCATACCAGGAGAGCCCTCTTGACCCAGCCTTCAGCCAAAGCCAGTCCCCCTGCCAAGCAGGCCCTAAAGTTACACTGGAGGGTGACAGGCCTCACCTGGAAACTTCTTGTTGAATATTGTCAGTTTCCCACACAAGTGCAGCCTGGCAGTTTAATTCAAATTAAAAACAGAAGGAGACTGCTGCTTCAGTCTCGACTGCTTGAAAATTAGGCCGTGTAGAGCTTTTGTTTGCTGGAAATTGTGGAGTCAGACATTGTGCAGATTGACCCAATAGCTACAGCAGGTACACACATAGGGCGCCAACCAAGGACAAGTGTGCACACGCACACATGCACACAGCAGAAAATTGAGAAATAAACTCTTTTAATTTTAGCTGTCATGGCAGTTTTGTGTCATTTCCCCAAAATATACAAATTTTATTTTATGATTTAGTCTTTTTATTTAGAATTACTTAAGGAAAAGGAGATGTGAGTGCAGTGGCTCATATCTATAATCCCAGAACTTTGGGAGGCTGAGGCAGGAGGATCACTTGAGCCTGGGAGTTCGAGACCAGTCTGGGTAACATGGTGAAATCCCATCCCTATAAAAAAATATGAAAATTAACCAGATGTGGTAGCATGTACCTGTGGTCCCAGGTACCCAGGAGACTGAGGATCCCTTGGGCCAGGGAGATGGAGGTTGCAGGGAGCTGAGATCACATCACTGCACTCCAGCCTGGGTGACAGGGTGAGATCCCATGTGAAAAACAAAGAAAGAGAAAGAAAGAGAAAGAGAAGAGAAAAGAAAAAGAAGAGGAGGGAAAAGAAATAAGAGAAAGGAGAAAAGAAAAGAGAGGAGAGAAGAGAAAAGAGGGGAGGGGAGGGGAGAGGAGCAATGGGATCCTGATATCTGGTATGGGGAAACTTAAGAGGATACATCTGAGAACTTCGAACCTCCAGTTTCCACTCAATGCTCTGGGCTAAAAGAAGTAGCCCCCTTTCCTCGCTAAGAGAAGGGCAGCTGTCCCTTGCCTGGAGACTAGGCAAAGAGCCTCCAACAAGGCCTTACAGCAGGATGAGGTGTTTCATCATTGCTGCCCCACATTGACACCAGGCTCTGGTCATTCCTCATCATGGCCCAAGGTCACAAGCACAGTCTGCTCTGGGAGAATGATTTTTTGCCAAAAATGTTGCAGTAGCTGTCGAGTGTGTACTCGCAGAATCTGGGAGAGGAGGTGGAGGACTGGACATAAGAATGTTGGACCATGGGGAGACTAAAGGCTGTATACATGAGAATACACTGATGTGGTAGCACTCTCAGGATTTAATGGCTTGGCAAGGACACCTGGGGCCCTAACATGCTGCTGCAGTGGCTCCTTGAAATGTGGATCGAACAGTTGCCGCAGGGAATTAGGTGGAGATTATAGAACTGCATTTGCAAAGCATCAAAGAAGCCGGAAAGTACAGGGAGGTAGGAATGTTGGAATGGTTTGTTATATGCCAGCAGATTCGGAATCCACTGGGCTCAAGTGATCCTCCCACCTCAGCCTCCCAAGTAGTTGGAATTATAGGCATGCACCACCATGCCTGGCCTTTTTTTTATTTTTTATTTTTATTTTTTAATTTTTAGTGAAAATGAGGTTTTGCTATTGTTGTCTAGACTGGTGTCAAATTTCTGAGCTCAAGCAATCCTCCTGACTCGGCCTCCCAAATTGTTGGGATTACAGGTATGAGCCCTAGGATGTTTCCTGATTTGTGTATTCAGGAAACAACAACAACAAGATCTGGTGCGCAGAAGCCTGCAACAAAAATTTGCAATTTCCTACCCAGTTTTCAGACTGAGACAATTAAGACCTATAGCTCATTGATTATAGGGGAGGCTGGGTATTCTTGGAAAAAGATCCTGCAACATCACCACATGGTATTCATTAATTATTCTCCAAAGGGATGTAGGGTCATTGATGAAAGTAACTGTAGCTGATGAAAAGGGAATACCCAGATTGTTTGAGGACCACTTATATAGGATTAGAGCTGACCCTGACACCAGAAGACCCACAATGCCACAATGTCCCCTCTCCAAAGACTGAGAACATGTGAAGGCTAGGTAATAAATGTATCCCTGGATGAAGAGGCTGCAGCCCCATCCCGTTGTCATTTATCTGTCCCTAAATATGCAATTGATATAAGTATGCTTAGAAGGTAACAGAGCTCTTACTTTACTCCCTGAGCTGTAGGTATGAGCCACTATAGTAGGAAGAGCCCGGGAGAAGTCTCTGAAACTCCCTCTTCCTGCTTCCAGGAGCAATGCAATATTCTAGGTGGAATCACAGAGATTTATCACCTCCCTCAACTGTGACTGCCACCTTATGATAGTATTCTTACATTTCTCCTCCTGTCCCTTGTGCTATTCTTGTCATTGTTTTACCTCCACCTGTCATGAACCCCACAATATGTTACTACTTTTGCCTCAATTATTTCTAGACATCACAAAATGAGAAAATAGGATCTTTTCTGTTTATCCATGTATTTATTATGTCAATGGTCCTCATTCCTTTGTGTAGATCCAAATTTCTATACAGTGTCATTTTTCTTCTGACCAAAGAACTGTTTTGAACATTTCTCAGAGTGCAGGCCTGCTGGTGGTTATCTTGGCTTTTGCTTGTGTGAGAAAGTCTGTGTTTTGTCTTCATTAAATTTTTTGAAAATGTTTTATTGTGTTTTTTTTTTTTTTTTGTAGAGATGAGACCTCACTATGTTGCCCAGGCTGGTCTCGAACTCCAGGCCTCAAGCAGTCCTCCTGCCTCGGCCTCCCAAAGTGCTGGAATGATTACAGGCATGAGCCACCACACCTAGCTTCACTGACTTCAACTGCTTTTATTCCCATATCTGCAGAGGTAACTATTTCATCTCTAGTCATTCTTTTTGTTTTATTTTGAGACAAGGTCTCACTGTGTTGCCCAGGCTGAAGTGCAGTGGTGCAATCACAGCTCATGGCAACCTCGACCTCCTGTGTTCAGGTGATCCTCCTGCCTTAGCCTCCTGAGTAGCTGGCACTGCAGGTGCATGCCACCATGCCTGGATATTTTTAAAAATTGTTTATAGAGATAGGTCTCCCTTTGTTGCCCAGGCTGGTCTTGAACTCCTGGGCTCAAGCAATCCTTGCATCTAAGCCTCCCAAAGTGCTGGGATTACAGGCGTGACCCACTTCACCTAGCCTGTGTGGTTTGTTGCTGTTTTTTTTTTTTTTTTTTTTGTCAATATGTCTTCCATTTCCCTCTTTTCATCATGTTCAGAATTTTTAGCCTTCTTGAACAGATGGAGCATATTTATAATATGTTTTTTAATGTCCTTGTCTGCTAATTACATCATCTCTGTCATTTCTGGGCCTATTTCCTTTGATTTATTTCTCTCCTGCTTATAGGTACTATTTTACCTGTGGGTTTTTTGTTTGTTTGTTTGTTTTTTGATACGGGGTCTTACTTTGTCACTCAGGCTGGAGTGCAGTGGTGTGATCTCATCCCACTGCAATCTCCGTCCCCCAGGTTCAAGTGATTCTTGTGTCTCAGCCTCCCAAGTAGCTGGGACTACAGGTGTGCACCACCACACCCGGCTAATTTTTGTGTTTTTAGTAGTGACAGGATTTAGCCATGTTGGCCAGGCTGGCCTTGAACTCCTGGCCTCAGGCAATCTGCATGCCTTGGCCTCCCAAAGTGCTGGGATTACAGGCATGAGCCACTGTGCCTGGCCATTGTCTGGTAATTTTTTATTGACTGGTAGACATTGTGTTTTTGTGTTGTGATTGTTGGATTTTGTTTTCGTTTAAATAGTGTGGGACTCTGTTCCAGCACTAGTTAAGTTACTTGAAATAAGTTGGATCTATCAAGGTTTGCAAATCTGGTCCCTGTTAGCAATCATGGCCACATGTAGAGGTTGCAGGATGTTGTTTACATCTCTATCTTTTTTTTTTTTTCTTTGAGACAGGATCTCGCTCTGTCACCCCAAGTGGCACCATCTCGGCTCACTGCCACCTCCACTTCATGGCCTCAAGTGATCCTCCCACCTCAGCTTCCCAAAGTGCTGGAATTACAGGTGTGAGCCACAGCACCCAGCCTAAAATTGTATCTTTCTTATTATCAGTGAAGTTAAACATTTTTTCCTATGTGTCAGCAGCATTTGCAATTCTTTTTCTTTGAACTTTCATTTCTTTCCATTTTTCTTAGAATCCTTTGTCTTTGTTTTCTCTACTTTTAGAATAGAATGAATATATTAATCATACTTTGAATTGTGGCCATGATGGAGTACCTGTATTGATGATAGTCTCCCAGCATAAACAACTACAAAGCTGGACAAAGTACATGATAAAATTGTCTTCAGGCATTAGGCAATAGACCCACTGTGCATGGTGGCTCACACCTGTAATCCCAGCACTTTGGGAGGCCAAGGCAGGTGGATCACTTGAGCTCAAGACTTCGAGACCAGCCTGGGCAACATGGCGAAACCCCATCTCTACTAAAATTCAAAAATGAGTTGGGTGTGGTGGTGTGCAGGGGTCTATAACTCCCAGGCTGTGGACTGTACCAGTCGGTGACCTGTTAGGAACCAGGTTGCACAGCAGGAGTTGAGTGGTGGGCAGTGAGCATTACTGCCTGAGCTCCGCCCCCCATCAGATCAACAGGCTTTAGATTCTCATAGGAGCATGAACCCTAATGTGAACTGCACATGTGAGGGATCTAGGTTTCACACTATGAGAATCTAATGCCTGATGATCTGATGTGGAACAGTTTCATATCATAACCACTGCGCTGACCCTGTCTGTGGAAAAACTGTCTTCCATGAAACCAGTTAGGACTGTTGGTGGCATGTGCCTGTGGTCCCAGATGCTTGGAAGACTGAGGTGAAAGGATGGCTTGAGCCTGGGAGGTAGAGGTTTCAGTGAGTTGAGATCATGCCGCTGCACTCCAGCCTGGACAACAGAGTGAGATCTTATCTCAAAGAAACAAACAAACAAAAGGGCCAGGCATGGTGGCTCACACCTGTAATTCCAGCACTTTGGGAGGATATGGCAGGCAGATCACCTGAGATCAGGAATTCAAGACCAGCCAGGCGAGGCGGAGGTTGCTGTGAGCCAAGATGGCGCCATTGCACTCCAGCCTGGGCTACAAGAGCAAAACCCCATCTCAAAAAAAAAAAAAGACCCGTAAATGGCTCACACATTGGAATTAGCAGGCAAGAGCTTTAAAGTAACCACATACATACATTAAATAATTTAGAGAAATATCAACACCTGTGAAGATGGTGAAGAAAGAATTTAGAGAAATAAGTTTTAGTATAAGTATATCCTAAATATGCATGGTACATACTTACTGAAAAAATAGTTTACTTTTTATCAGAAATCTAAATTTAACTGGGTGTCCTCTATTTTATCTGGCATCTCTACCCCAAAGCCAAGCAGGAGAGAATCCAGAGTCCTATCTTCCAGCAGGCGACCTAGCCTAGAACAGATCCTGGCCAGGGGCAACTGGACATTGGATGGATTAGAGATGCCAGTCATTCAGTGTGTTAAAGGTTTGCCAGCCCTACATACAATCAGCATTGTTTTTGTTTAATATTTTTGTCTAAAGCAACTTTAAAAATTGTAACCCTTTATTTCGAAATATAGATTCAGAGGAAATTTCAAAGATGGTACAGAGAGGTTTCATGGACTCCTCACTCAGTTTCCTCCAAAGGTTCTATTTTGTATAAATGTAGGACAATATCTAACAATGTCACATGTCTAGGTCTATGCCATTTTATCACATATGTAGACTCCTTTAACCACCACTACAATCAAGACAGAACTGTTCCACCACCACAAAAATCCCCCTCCTGCTATTCCTCTGCACTTATTCCTGGATCTTCCCCTCCACTATTCCTACTTCTGGCAACCACTAATCTGCTTTCTGTCTTTATAATCTTCTCACTTCAAGAACATTATAAAATGCAGAAATTAGCCAGGCATGGTGGCACCAACTTGTAGTTCCAGCTACGTGGGAGTCTGAGGCAGGAGAATCACTTGAATCTGGGAAGGGGAGGCTATAGTGATCCTGCCATTGCAGTCCAGCCTGAGACTGGGTGAGACTCAAGGGTGAGACTCTCTCAAGGAATGAATGAATGAAGGCCTGGCACAGTGGCTCACACCTATAATCCCAGGGCTTTGGGAGGCTGAAGCAGGTGGAACTGTTGAGGCCTGGAGTTTGAGACCAGCCTGGCCAACATGGCAAAACCCTGTGTCCACTAAAAATATAAAAATTAGCCAGGTATGATGGTGCGCACCTGTACTCTCAGCTACTTGGGAGGCTGAGGCACAAGAATCACTTGAACCCGGGAGGCGGAGGTGGAGGCTGCAGTGAGCCGAGATCATGCCACTGCAGTCCAGTCTGGGCCACAGAGTGAGACTTCATCTCAAAGACAAAATAAAACCAAACAAGAAAAAAAGAACATTATACAAATGGAATCACACAGTATGTGGCCTTTTGACACACTGGCTTTTTTTTTTTTTTTCTACTCAGCAAATGCCCTTTGAGATCCATCCAAGTTGTGCATATTCCTTTTTATTGTTTTTTTCTGTTTGTGATGGAGTCTCACTGTCACCCAGGCTGGAATGCAGTGGCGTGATCTCAGCTCACTGCAACCTCCACCTCCTGGTTTCAAGCAATTCTCCTGCCTCAGCCTCCTGAGTAGCTGGGATTACAGGCACCCATGACCATGCCTGGTTTCTTTCTTTTCTTTTTTTTTTTTTTATTATACTTTAAGTTCTAGGGTACATGTGCATAACGTGCAGGTTTGTTACATAT